>NC_057813.1:678743091-678744099 GCF_018294505.1 Triticum aestivum | reverse complement strand
TGCTGAAAACAGCGTCAGTACGGGTTAGTTTCATTCAAATCATGCAAGTTAGAGTCCAAAACAAGGGAAAAAGTGTTTGGAAAAGTAGATACGTTGGAGACGTATCAGTACCAATTCCCCCCTTTAGTCCTGGTTGGTGCCACCAACCGGGACCAAAGGCCTCTACTTCCCGTCCTTTGGGCTGCTGAAAAGAGACCTTTGGTCCCGGTTGGTGCCACCAACTAGGACTAAAGGGTGGCATTTGTCCCGGTTGGTGGCACCAACCGGGACTAAAGGGTTGGGTATAAAACAAACACTTGTGACAATTTTCTTTCAGTTTGTCTTCGCCGCCACCCGACACCCCAGCGGTGCTCCTCGTCGCCATCGCTGTCATCGCCTCTGCCCCACGCCCGAGCCCCTACCCACAGACCGCCACCATGCGCCGGCACCCTTGCCGCCCTGCCTCCGACGCCGTCTTCGTGCCACCCCTGCCCTCGACCACGTCGTTGGCGACGCCGCACCGGTCCCTGCCCCACGCCTGAGCCCCTACCCGCGGCCTGCCCCCGCGTGCCGGTGCCCTCGTCGTCGCCGTCGCCAGCCGCCCCCGGTTAATTTTTATTAGATTGATTCTGTTTATTTAATTTTTATTAGATTTTTTACATGTTTTTAGATTTTCATATATGTATGTATGTATTTTTAGATATATGTATTTTTTTATGTATGTTCATATATGTATGTATGTATTTTTTACATATTTTTTGTATGTATGTATGTATTTTTTCAATTGTAATGATGTTTTAAAGTATACATATATGCAAGTTAGATTTTTAGAAAAGTTTTATCTATATATGTTCTCTGATTTATTACATTTTAGGTTAGTTTAATGTTTTGAAATTTTTTAAATATCTAGCTAGGAAAGGAAGAAGAAGAAAAAGAATGAGAGGAAAAAGGAAAATAAGAAGAGGAAGAAAGGAGAAGAAGAGGAGAGGAAGAAGAGGAGAAATAAATAAGAAGAGGAAAAACGAAGAA
>NC_057813.1:678697921-678743081 GCF_018294505.1 Triticum aestivum | reverse complement strand
TATCTAGCTAGGAAAGGAAGAAGAAGAAAAAGAATGAGAGGAAAAAGGAAAATAAGAAGAGGAAGAAAGGAGAAGACGGGGAGAGGAAGAAGAGGAGAAATAAATAAGAAGAGGAAAAAAGAAGAAAAAGAAGAGGAGAAGAAGAAAGGAATATAGGAGAAGAAGAGAAAATAGAATATTTTCTATTCTTTCTTCTTCTTCTCTATTCCTTTCTTCTTCTCCTCTTTTTTTTCTTCTTTTTTTTCTTCTATCTTCTCGTCTATTCCTTTCTTCTTATTCTCTTTTTATTTCTTCTTTTGTCTTCTTATTTTTTATCGGGTATGTCGTTATCGATATACCCCCTCCCGATAAATTCAACACGAGGGGGGGGGTCGATATACCGCCTCCCCAATAACATTATTTTCCCATGTATGTATGTCATCGTTGTTGATATAACCCCCTCCCGGATAACTTCGACATGAGGGGTGGTCGATATATATACCCCCTCTTGACTGTGATAACTTATACCATGGGAGCAGCCCCCCGGCCCTCTCGCTCGACCAAAACTCTCGAGGACACCCAAGCCCTAGAAAAAAATGATGTTGGTCTCTTACCCCCTCCCGCCGCGCCCCTACTCGACAAACTCTCTCGAGGCCACCCAAATTTACCAAGTTAAAAGAGCATTGTGGTCGAGGCCACCCCAAACCCTTGAAGTGTTGTCGAGGCCACCCCAAACCTTTGAAGCGTTGCCGAGGCCACCCCAAACCCTAGAGAAGCAGCGTCGATGCCACTAATATGATTCTTTATTGTGATTAGCTAGCTAGTTCTACGTTTGCCACTGATATATCCATCTGTCATGTTTGAATAATAATTTCCATGTTGTAAATATTTGCAGAAACTATGGAGCACCCCCGAGATGAAGCAACAGAAGCGATGTTGGGGGACATAATCGCAAAAGGAAGTGATGTCGTCTTGTCGTATCTCAATGACACTGATGGTCTGGAAGGACAGGATGAAGAAGAAGACTATGATTATGATGGATCCGGTGACCCAATGCCCGTACAAGAAGGAGACCGTGATAACGGCTCCGATGACCGAACCGAGTCGGGCCAGGTATATATATTAGTTAAGCCTGTGATGACTAGCTAATTGATGCATTCATTGTTTTCGTATGTACACATATTAATTAACTCTCTCTTTCTTATTTTTTCTAGCCCTCCGGATCGAGCACAACTTCAGTAAAGATTCGAGGCCCAAAGAAAAAGTTGCGCTCAGATGAAATTTTTAGATCACAGCAATCACGCGCGATGGCAAGCCGATTGAACCCATCCGGAGAAAAGATGCATTTGATGCTCAGTGCGGGGTTCTTGTTAGTGACAAGATCCCGATCAGTATCCACCATTGGTTAAAGCCTAAGAATGAAGACCCTGAGGTGTCTTGTGTCTCCGATATGCAGATAGATGATCTTTGGACAATGCTTAAGGCAAATTTCACCCTACTGCCAGAGGAGGATCCAGAGAAGCCAGTTAAAGAGCAATTGATCAAGTCTCATGCTCTTAAGAAGATGGCAGAACTATTCAGGAGGTGGAAGAATGAGCTGAAAACAGAGTTTGTCAACGAAGAAAAGACACCAGAATTCACCGAAAAGTATGAGAAGATCAGAGATCATTAGCCCGCATTTGTGGCCCACAAGATACCGGACAAGAGTAAGAAGATGTCAGCGACAAACAAGAAAAATGCTGTGAAGAAGAAGCATCACCATCGCATGGGGTCAGGTGGCTACCTCAAAGCCCGACCGTTGTGGGCCAAGGCTGAGAATGACCTGATAGATAAAGGGGTCGAACCAGAGACATTCAACTGGCCAGACCGTTGCCGGACTTGGTTCTTCAGGGTTCGCGGAACCTTGGACCCTGTATCAGGGAAGTGCGTTTGGACGGACGAGCAACTGCGAATACCCATCACGAGGCTTCACGAGTATATCGAGAAAGGGCAGCAACGGACGTTCGTTCCAGACAGAGAGAAGGGCGAGCTCACAATGGCCCTCGGGAATCCTGAGCACCCTGGACGGACACGAGGCACGCCAGACTCCGTTCCGTGAAAGGCTGGGTTTTCGGATGCAGGGGGTTACAAATGCCAGGAGAGGAGGAAGAAAGTGGAGCATAGCCAACTGCAGGCGCCGCACGCAAGGGTACAAGGGCTAGAGGAACGAGAAGCAAATCGCAACAAATGACCTGCCGAAGATTCCCCTAAAGCTACCCCGCCATCTTAGTGGAGAAGCCGCTTGGCTTCCACCGAGCAGACTCAGCTGGAGCCTGTCTTCACGACTCCTTCTAGCTACCCCGTGGATACTATCACGGAGTCTCAACATTGCTACCTTATGACGCAATGGATGAAATTGAAAGTCAAGGCGGCTGTTGGCTCTGTTTTACCTACTGAACCTAGCGCAACCTACCACTGCCGGTCGATTCCAGAAGGATATCCTACGATGATGGTGGATGAAATAACGGCCGGATTTGAGGACCTTGAGCTTGACCACCCTACGGGTGTAGGGGAGATTCGGCTGGGTTCTTCTCTGAAGACTCCATGCCTATGGCGGAAGGAGCTCATCAACCTTCCGAACTGGACGCCTCCGCCTCCTCCTCCTCCTCCGGCAAGTCAGGGCACTCTGCCTCCTCCTTCACCTCCTCCTCCGGCAAGTGATCAGGGCACTCAACCTCTTTCTCCGGCGCGTGGCGGCAATCTGCCTCCTTCTCCACCTGCGCCGGCGCGCCCGAGCAGCCAGCCTCCTCCTTCTCCGCCTCATCAACAAGGGCGGATCAAGAGACCCGCCGCCACTCCGGCTGCTCCGGCGCGTCGTAGTCCTTCTCCCCCACCTCGTAAGAAAGGAAAGGCAGCCGCAACTGCTCTGTCTGCTCCAGCGTCTAGCAGTACAACCAGAGGCGGGATGCAATACAGATTCGGTCCTTCTCAGAAGACTCCAGAGAAGTTACCATAAGAGAGGAGCCTGGAGGAAAACATGAAGATCGTGCGATACAAAGCGAAGAACTTCTTTGAAGGGGTGAAAGCAAAGAAACATTCACCTCCGGAGGAGAAGATAGATCCGGTAAAAGTGAAGCGTACTCTGGCTGCCTTGAAGAAACCACCAAAGTCTCCGGCGAAAGGAAACTATGAGCGCATTATTGAAAAGTCATTTATCGAAGCGGAGCGGTCAGGAAGTACTGTTAGTGATCAAAGGTTAGCAGAATGACGAGTTAGGAAAAAAATTGCCTAGCTCGGTGAATAAGCGAACCAATCGCCCCCCGCCCCACTCCAGGTGTCTAGCGATATCGTTGCTAATGATCCGGGCAGGATGGTGCCTGGTTATAACAATCTTGGAGATTACCTGCCCGACGATGTACATTCTGATTTCTTGGAGGTGGACGAACACAAATACGAGTACGTGAAGCCTCTCGTCAAAGATGAAAGATCTCTATCAATGATGATGCGAAGATTCCATGATTGGTACATGAAAACCTACAAAGAGTCTAAAGGGAGGAATATTTTGATGCTGAGAGTTAGAGAGGAGCATGACCTCGTTGGAATTGAACTGTTGAATGTTCCATTTGAGGAGTTCTTCGCGTTTTTCAATCAGAAGGCCCTCGATAAATTAATAGTCACTTGCTACTGCTTGTAAGTAGTACTACTTCTGTCAATAAGTCTCTATATATAGGTCAGCTCTTTCATTGCATCTATTTTTAATTATCCTCACTATATTATGCAGACTGAAGATTGCCGAATTGAAGAAAAGACAAATCGGTGATATTGGGTTCATTAACACAAATCTCATAGATGCATATATGGTTGAATTTTAGGCCAGAGAAACCGAGGCCGAGCTGCTACAATCGTTTGTATTAAATCAAAACAAAGCTATAATACTCTTCCCTTACAACTTCAAGTGAGTGTTACTGTCTTGTGCATATTCGGCTTCCCTTATTAGTCGAGGTTATAGTAATGTAATTGATGAGTTATGCATGCGTGCGCACCTTCCACTATATTCTCCTAGAGATTAAGCTTGATCAGGGACTAGTAACCGTCTAAGACTCGATACGAAAAGATCCCAAGGAGTATGCAGACATGACTGGAATTCTAGAGAAGTAAGTTAAATCGATCATTATCGCACCATATCAGCAACTGTGTTCATTTCCTGATATCAAGTAATTATTTTCTTTGTCTGGCAGGGTTTGGAAAAAATTCACCTCAAAAACTCCGGGACTGCCGAAGAAGCTGCAATTTCAACACCCGAAAGTAAGTACTATAGTAGCATGTTCCGCGCAGCTCCTAGTGATTCAAGCGCTAGTTTCATCAATACCATTTAGCATGCTTGCTAATTATCCGTTTGATTGACCTCTATTTCTTGTAAAGTGGTTGTGGCAGGAACAAGGGAATGATTACTGTGGATACTACATTTGCGAGTCCATCCGCCACATGACCTGTGAGCGGGGCTACTCTGACAAACAATATGAAGTGCGTAAATAATAATATTCACAATTTTATTTTATTACCATCATTTGTGTTGAGTTTCATTTATTCATATATATGTATTGACCCCCTTCTTCAAATTAGATATTTCGGATGCGGGATGAACTCCTACCGCCAGATCGTATGCGAGCAATTCAAGAGGAATTGGCGGCATTCTTTCTTGACCATGTGATCGATAAAGACGGCGAATACCATGTAGACCCTGAGTTCATTTTTAATTAGGAGATTATATTGCAAGAGATAATTATATTGTATATATGTAGCTAGTAGCGTCGGATAGATATACGAGAACTTGTTATTTGACCAATCTCTCAGAGAAGGAGAGGTGGTCGATATCACTTCTCTCTGTATGCATATGTTCATGACGATCTTCTGTTTCCTTCATTTTCTTACTAGCTAGCTTGTCTAGTCGTCTCTATACGTATAGTACGTAGCGTCGGCCAAGCACGGAGATAAGAGAGGACACTTCTCTCTATTAATTAGCTAGCTAACACAATATATGAAACACCTAAATTAACCCCCCAAAACCCCCTAACCCCCCCTTCAAAAAAAACCCCAGCCCCTGAAATGCTGACGTGTGGATGCCTATTGGTCCCGGTTGGTGCCACCAACTGGGACCAAAGGGCCTCCTGCCTGGGCTCGCCGCACCGGCCACGTGGAGGACCATCTGCCCCAGTTTGTATAAGAACCGGGACTAAAGGTCTAGGGCATTAGTACCGACACTTTAGTCCCGGTTCAATAACCGGGACAAAGGGCTCTTATGAACCGGGACAATAGGCCCTTTTTCTACTAGTGGTAGTACCTATTGTTCTGTTTATTATCAAACTTTGGGAGTTACTTCTGCATTTGCTTATATTGCTATTCTATGCTCTACACGTGGTTTGGTTCGAGTGATTCATGACAGATGTGAGTTTTGTTAATTAATGGTTGAATTAAGGTGGCTACTTAAATACACATCTGGGTGGATTGCTTGAAGGCACCCTGGAGTATCCAGTGGTTGTCAGGGTACCTGGAGAATCCAGTGTGTCCTAGGATATCCCGGAGTACCCGTGTGATCATCCTATGGCCCGCAACCCAGGCTCAAAGGGATCATAAGATTATTCATGCTAGAAACTTCCGTGTGCAGCAACAAGCCAATATGGGCTCTGGCATAGTTGAGTAAGTTGTGTGAAGCTCTTGAAGAGGTAGACTAGCAGATGTAGTGGGTTCTAGGTGGTACTGTCTATCCAAAGTAGAGAGTTAATGCTTCATAAAGACCGTGTCTCGAATCTCTGACCATAGATGTATTCGAGTCTTGTGGGGAAAAGTGCGCAAAACTTTGCAGAGTGTATATACTAATCATGGTTAGCGGTGTCCCCAGTTATGGATGTTTTGAGTATCTAGTTCCTGGATTATCATGTTGATCTCATCACTGTAAATATAATTTGATTGGGTTTAATGATGATGCTTAATTGGGATTGAGTTGGAGGAACCTTCTCAATGTTTAACAACCACCATGATAGTTAAATAAAACTTATTCCTATGTTTTAGGAAAAAAATGGCTTTATGCAAAACTGTAACCATAGAGCTTTCCACCAGACATATATGCATGTAGTGATCACATTTATTCTGTTCATTACTCTCTTGTGTTACATTGCCAGCATATTCCATGTGCTGACCCATTTCGGGCTGCAACGTTCATGTTGCAGACTTTTCAGACGACGAGTAAGGTGCCATAGGTCGTTGTCTTTCACACAGTGATTCCGTTGGAGTTGATGGACTCACTTTATCTTCCAAGCCTTCCACTGTTATTGCTTTTAGATGGCCTTAAGCCATATTTATTGTAATAAGTTCTCTTTTGAGACATTCGATGCAATAAGTGTGTGATTGCTACTATGTTTTAAATCCTTCAAGTATTGTGTGTGTGTCAGCATTACCGATCCAGGGATGTCACTGATGCACAGAGATCAGGCTGTTTGAGGTCTGGTCGCTACAAATACAGTAGGTTTAACACCAATATAAATAAAGAATGAGTTCATTACAGTACCTTATGTGGTGGTTTTTCTTTCTTGCACTAACGGAGCTTATGAGATTTCCTGTTGAGTTTTGTGTTGTTAAGTTTTCATGTTTTGGGTAAAGATTTGATGGACTATGGAATAAGGAGTGGCAAGAGCCCAAGCTTGGGGATGCCCATGGCACCCCAAGATATCCAAGGACAACCAAAAGCCTAAGCTTGGGGATGCCCCGGAAGGCATCCCCTCTTTCGTCTTCGTTTATCGGTAACTTTACTTGGAGCTATATTTTTATTCACCACATGATATGTGTTTTGCTTGTAGCGTCTTGTATGATTTGGAATTTATTAGAATACTCTATGTGCTTCACTTATATCTTTTGAGCTAGATAATTTTTGCTCTAGTGCTTCACTTATATCTTTTAGAGCACGGCGGTGGTTTAATTTTGTAGAAATTGTTGATATCTCATGCTTCACTTATATTATTTTGAGAGTCTTTTAGAACAGCATGGTATTTGCTATGGTTATAAAATTGGTCCTAGAATGATGGGCATCCAAGTTGGATATAATAAAAACTATCATAGAAAGTGAATTGGATGCCATGATCAATTTCATGCTTGATAATTGTTTTGAGATATGAGGATGGTGATATTAGAGTCCTGCTACTGGGGTAATTATGAAATTGAGGAATACTTGTGTTGAAGTTTGTGATTCCCGTAGCATGCACGTATGGTGAACCGCTTTGTGATGAAGTTGGAGCATAATTTATTTATTTGTTGTCTACCTTATGAGTGGCGGTCGGGGACGAGCGATGGTCATTTCCTAGCAATCTATCCCCTAGGAGCATGCGCGTAGTACTTTGTTTTCAATGACTTGTAGATTTTTACAATAAGTATATGAGTTCTTTATGACTAATGTTGAGTCCATGGATTATACACACTCTCACCCTTCCACCATTGCTAGCCTCTCTTGTGCCGCGCAACTTTCGCCGGTACCATACACCCACCATATACCTTGCTCAAAACAGCCACCATACCTACCTATTATGGCATTTCCATAGCCATTCTGAGATATATTGCCATGCAACTTTCCACCGTTCCGTTTATTATGACACGCATCATCATTGTCATATTGCTCTTTGCATGATCATGTAGTTGACATCGTATTTGTGGCAAAGCCACCTTCATAATTTCCATACATGTCACTCTTGGTTCATTGCATATCCCAGTACACCGCCGGAGGCATTCATATAGAGTCATATCTTGTTCTAAGTATCGAGTTGTAATCTTGAGGTGTAAGTAAATAAAAGTGTGATGATCTTCATTATTAGAGCATTGTCCCAAGTGAGAAAAGGATGATGGAGACTATGATTCCCCCACAAGTCGGGATGAGACTTCAGACTTTATAAAAAAAGAGAAAGGCCAAATAAAAAAATGAGAGAAAAAGAGAGAAGGGACAATGCTACTATCCTTTTACCACAGTTGTGCTTCAAAGTAGCACCATGATATTCATGATAGAGAGTCTCCTATGTTGTCACTTTCATATACTAGTGGGAATTTTTCATTATAGAACTTGGCTTGTATATTCCAATGATGGACTTCCTCAAAACGCCCTAGGTCTTCGTGAGCAAGAAAGTTGGATGCACACCCACTTAGTTTCTTTTGTTGAGCTTTCATACATTTATAGCTCTAGTGCATCCGTTGCATGGCAATCCCTACTCACTCACATTGATATCTATTAATGGGCATCTCCATAGCCCGTTGATACGCCTAGTTGATGTGGGACTATCTTCTCCCTTTTTGTTTTCTCCACAACCACCATTATATTCCACATATAGTGCTATGTCCATGGCTCACGCTCATGTATTGCGTGAAAGTAGAAAACATTTGAGAATACTAAAATATGAAACAATTTCTTGGCTTGTCATCGGGGTTGTGCATGATTAAATACTTTGTGTGATGAAGATAGAGCATAGCCAGAATATATGATTTTGTAGGAATAACTTTCTTTAGCCATGTTATTTTGAGAAGACATGATTGCTTTGTTAGTATGCTTGAAGTATTATTGTTTTCATTTCAATATGAACTTTTATTTTGAATCATTTGGATCTCAACATTCATGCCACAATAAAGAAAATTACATTGAGAAATATGCTAGGTAGCATTCCACATCAAAAGTTCTATTTTTATCATTTACCTACACGAGGACGAGCAGGAATTAAGCCTGGGGATGCTTGATATGTGTCCCACGTATCAATAATTTTAGATTGTTCCATGCTATTATATTACCCGTTTTGGATGTTTATGGGCTTTACTTTACACTTTTATATCATTTTTGGGACTAACCTACTAACCGGAGGCCCAGCCCGAATTGTTGATTTTTTTTGCCTATTTCAGTGTTTCAAAGAAAAGGAATATCAAACGGAGTCCAAACGGGATGAAACCTTCGGGAGCGATCTTTTTAGAACAAATGCAAACCAGGAGACTTGGAGTGGACGTCAAGCAACAAACGAGGCGACCACGAGGGTGCCCAGCACGCCCTGAGGGGGTGGGCGTGCCCCCACCCTCGCGGGCCCCTCGTGGCTCCACCGACGTACTTCTTTCGCCTATATATACTCCCATATCATGAAAACATCGGGGATCACCACGAAAACCTAATTCCACTGCCGCAACCTTCTGTATCCACGAGATCCCATCTTGGAGCCTTCGCCGGTGCTCCGCCGGAGGGGGAATTGACCACAGAGGGCCTCTACATCATCTCCAAGGCCTCTCCGATGAGTTGTGAGTAGTTTACCACAGACCTTTGGGTCCATAGTTATTAGCTAGAGGGCTTCTTCTCTCTCTTTGAATCTCAATACAAAGTTCTCCTTGATCTTCTTGGAGATCTATTTGATGTAACTCGTTTTGCGGTGTGTTTGACGAGATCCAATAAATTGTGGGTTTATGATCAAGTTTATCTATGAGAAATAATTGAATCTTCTCTGAATTCTTTTATGTGTGATTGGTTATCTTTGCTTCGAATTATCAGTTTGGTTTGGCCTACAACATTGATCTTTCTTGCAATGGGAGAAGTGCTTAGCTTTGGGATCAATCTTGCGGTGTCCTTTCCCAGTGACAGCAGGGGCAGCAAGACACGTATTGTGTTGTTGCCATCGAGGATAAAAAGATGGGGCTTATAAGATATTGCTTGAGTTTATCACTCTACATCATGTCATCTTTCTTAATACGTTACTCTGTTCTTCATGAACTTAATACTCTAGATGCAGGCAGGAGTCGGTTGATGTGTGGAGTAATAGTAGTAGATGCAGAATCATTTCGATCTACTTGTTGCGGACGTGATGCCTATATAAATGATCATGCCTAGATAATCTCATAACTACACGCTTTTCTATCAATTGCTCGACAGTAATTTGTTCACCCACCATAATACTTATGCTATCTTGAGAGAAGCCACTAGTGAAACCTATGGCCCCCGGGTCTATCTTTTATCATATAAGTTTTCCATCTACTTTTATTTGCATCTTTTACTTTCCAATCTATATCATAAAAATACCAAAAATATTTATCTTATCTTATTATCTCTATCAGATCTCACTTTTGCAAGTTACCGTGAAGGGATTGACCACTCCTTTATTGCGTTGGTTGTGAGCTTCTTGTTTGTTTGTGTAGGTGCGTGGGACTTTTGAGGAGCCTCCTACTGTATTGATACCTTGGTTCTCAAAAACTGAGGGAAATACTTATGCTACTTTGCTGCATCACCCTTTCCTCTTCAAGGAAAACTAACGCAGTGCTCAAGAGGTAGCAGCGGCCACCGACCCAAAGGGCGCCCCTTAAGTTCGTTCAAGGCCGGGTTGAGAAGGGTGTCCCACTTAGGCCTCATCGGAGAAGTAGGTCTTTTGGCTGCAAGTTGGTGTTGCTTGTCCTGCAGAAGGAATGTGAACCATTTATGAATGTGTAGTCGACTTGATCAGGAGCTAAATGTAAGGTGGTAAAAAAATAATTACTAGTATTCTAATCAATCTCCTCATGATCTGGTCCATGTAAAAAATCTTCTTTTCCTTGGCCCACTTGTAGCGGGCCCTGTTGAAGTCATGCTCCAAGGGGTTGGTGAACTTTGCGAAGGGGTCTGGGAGACCCACGGCTTCACATTTCGCGTCCTCCTTATCCCATATGGGCCTTTTGCCAAGGTAGCCACGGCTTCCAAGGCGATGCTTCCCCGTGTTCCTTTGCTGAAGGCTATTGAATTTCGTAGCCTTAGCCTTGGTTGCCTCGGTAGCGCAAGTGTCCTTAAACTTTTCGAACTCCTCTTCCGTAAGTGTCGGATTTTCCTCCAGAATCTTGGACAGGGATTCCTCAGCCTCAATAGCTTGTTTCACCCTCCCTTTCTAGGAGGCCAAATCATTGCTGAACATGGCCATGGCATCATTGTTAATCTTTTTCATCTTCGGATCATCCCACGGTTGTTCTATGCTATCATTCCGGTAAGGGAACTTGAATCTCTTGTGAAACTTCATTAGGAGCAACTGCCTAAATGTTCTTTACTCCTTAAGTCACCATCGTTGATGCTCATGTGTTCCCGTAGGATGCATCCTACTTGGTTCCCATAGCACTTGCGAGGTTCTTCCGGCTCTAATGGCTCAAACTTGCCAGGTGCCATCTTTGTGATCACCATTCGTCCAATGCCGACTTTGATAGGTTTTCGTATCCTCTGCTTCTCCTGATTCTTCGTTTCGGTAGCGGCATCGGCACGGGTACCTTCCCCACAGGTATCTTCCCCACCGGTCTCGGCGCCGCCATCGGTACCAGCACCGTCAGTGTCGATGTCAGCGTCAGTACCATTATCGAGGCCGACCTGCAAACCTTGACTGTGCTTAGCAGACAAAAGGTCGAGGTACTGTTGTTCACACTCATAATCCATCTCGTCTGCATCTTGGTTAGAAGGCCCGGTTTCTTTGTTGTTTGACATGTTTCCTATGATTAACTCTCCTCTTTTAATTCTAAAATTAAAAAAATGAGAAATGACATATAAAAAGATCTATGTTTGCCAGAATGTCATTTCCCAGCAACTCCCGGCACTTGATATGTCTACTTTCTGGCACAAGTCATGCCAAAATTCACAGAAAATTTTGGCATGACCTATGCTAAAAAGTGGACATATCGAGCGCCTGAAATTCAGTGGAACGGAAATGAATCAACATTCCGTCAAAACATAGGACACCTGGATCATTTACCCTGCATATAATCATCATTTTCCAAATATGACATGTCCAAAACATCACATGTCATAATGACATGTCCAAATTCGAAATATGACATGTCCAAATCACATGTCCACATATCACATGTCCACTTCAAATTTGCATATAAAAGGAAGAAAAATATAGAACTTGAAGAAAAATGCAAGATTTCATTTTTCTTCACAATATTTGAAACTAATTCCAATCTACATAAATTTGAAACTAAAATATAACAACAATTGCTTTAACTAAAATATTTAACTAGCAACAGTTGCTTTAACTAATCTGTCCACTTCAAATACTATTTTTTTAAATAGCAAGAATTGCTTTAACTAAAAAATTTAAATAGGAACAACTTCTTTAACTAATTTTTCCTAGGTTTCATAGTAATTCTAATTAACCAACTAGCACTATAAAATTTAAATAACAACAATTGCTTGAACTAAAAAATGCAAGAAACCTATATAATCAATTCTGTTTTTTCTTACACTAAAAAATAGCCTAGGGTTCATACTATTTCATACTAACTAGCACTAATTATCGAAGAAGATGGGAGGGGAGAGGGCTTATAGAGGGCAGAGAGAGAGATGAGGTCGGGGGAGACGGCGCGGCACCGAGGCAAGGCGGGATCGGGAGAGACGGCATGGCATCAAGGGTCGCCGGGGTCGGGGGAGACGGGGGCGAGCACCAGGGTCAGGGGCGACCGCAGGGGAATGACGAGGGCACGGCTCCAGCGGAAACGACACGGAGGAAGAGAGTGTGGGGATTTGGGGGGAAAAGCAGAGGCAGGAAGAAGCAGAGAGTGGGGATTTGGGGGGTTAAGTCGAGTTAGCAGCAGCACGTTCTGGCAAAACGTGTTATAGCTAAGTTAGTATAGCGCACATAGCCAGAAAGCACTACTGCTATTACACGTAGCTATAGCGTGTTTATACAGACAACGCTACTGCTAACTTGACGAACTATAGCCCTTTTTCAGAAAAGTTCTACTGCTATTACCAGTACCTATAGCTGTTTTCCTATTTGTTTCTTCTATTTTCTTTTCCTTTATTTTCCTCCCTTTTCTTTTCTTTTCTTTTCCTTTTTTCCGAGAGCAGTGAACGAAGGGAAGGTGATACAATGTATATAACTAAGGCGATATATATATTGCATCATTTGACGGTTAAGTATGTATACAAAATAGGAACACATATATTACGTCATTTGGCCCATGCATAATGGTTAAGTGTCTACACAAAATAGGAACATATATATTACATCATTTGACCGATAACGGTTCCTCAACATTGACGTTTTTGTTTTTGAGTGAGCTTCTTTCCCTTCTTCTTCGTTGAAGAACAATTGAGCCCCTCATTGTGACTTTTCCTTTTCCATGGAGTGTGATCTTTCTTAGGTAATGTATTATTGAGTCTTCTTTTGACATATGCTTCATCGTCATCGTCATCTTCCATCATTGGGTTGCCTTACTGGTCGTAGTCTTCCTTGTTGGTGACTCCATCCATTCCAATGATGTTTCTTTTGCCTCTCCTCGCGACAACATGGCTGGGATTGCACGGGTCGGTTATGAAGAAGCATTATGTCACATGCTTAGCGTGTACCCATGGCTCGTTTTCTGCGATAGTGTTCATGGTAGTGCTCATGGCGTCGGGTATAGTCATGGTAGTGAAATACCGGTTTTATATATCTTTCGATGATCTTAGCCCATCTGACACGGAATATCGTTGCATTGTGCAGTCCAGAGTAATCAACCTCCCAGATCTCCTCGACCCTTCTGTAAAATATCTTAGTTGCGTCGTTGTCACTGCCAGTCATGCATTCCATCATCACCCCTGAGTTCTGATCATCACTGTCCATATCTTTGCCCTCCGTGTAGAACGTGTATCCATTGATATCGTATGCCTGATAGGCGATGAGATTGGGAGAGGGGCCATGTGTAAGGCGTATATGAGCAATCCGTCCTTAGAGCCCTTTTCCAGGGGATTAGCAATAATATGCTCTTTGAACCAATGCAGGAAAGTGGAGATGTGCTCTCTAGTAACTTTGGCGTCCGTCCTGTATACCCCCGGTCACGATACTTCTTTGCAATAATTTCTTTGTGCAGTTCCACGAAAGGATCTACCTCTTCTAGGTGTTATAGCACTACCAAGTTTGCCCTGTCAAAGTTGTTGCGTTGATTTGTCTATGCCACATGCATTTCCCTGTGACCGTTGGAGTGATCTTCTCCTTTGAGCCTCCTATCATGCTTGTTAACGGGCAAACCAACACCAACAGCAGGCAGCTGGTCTACGCCATATTGAAAATTCTTGCAGAAAGAGATGCACTCTTGTGCCAGATAGCCCTGGACGATGCTTCCATCCGGACGGGACATGTTACAAACAAATCCTTTGATGATCCAATTCCTCTCAAACGACATCATGTTGTGTAGGAATGATGGCCCCAGGTCTTGGACACACAGATGCACCATGATGTCAAAAACGCGTGCGGGAAGTACATCTCAAGCTCATTCAGTATCACAACGATCTCTTCATGTAGCCTTCGGAGCTACTTCACACTGATCGACTTTCGAGAGATGACGTCGAAAAAGTTGTAGAGACCAATAAGCGTGTCATGAACATGCTTATCCATTATCCCTCTAAGGGCAACATGTAGTATCTGCATCATCACACATGACAGTCATGCGACTTCATCCCGCTGAACCTTTTCTTGTTTGTGTCTAGATATCTGCTTATCTTGCCACAGTAACCGGAACTAACTTTGACTTTGGTAAAGCCCTTTATGAATTGATCGATCTCAGCCGGACTTTAGGTGAAGAAAGAAGGGGGGCAATAATCCTCTTCCTTTACTTTTTTTTGCCCTTCTTCTCCCGCGCCTCTGTCTCCATCTCTGTCTCCTTTGAATTTTTACGGGGCGGCATGTGCAGATCTTCCCTGATTTTCAAATCTTGCAAGTCTTTTCTTGCCTTCGGCCCATCCTTGGTCTTATCCGACATGTTCATCAGTGTCGCGAGCAAGATCTCAAGGACATTCTTACAGATATGCATTTGATCAAGGCAATGAGGTGTTTTGAGTTTGTGCCAGTACTCCAAGTCCCAGAAAACAAACCTCGTCTTCCATACCTTCAGCAGCGGCTCCGACGCATTTTTCATCGTCTTTCCCGACGCGGGGCACCGTTCCTAGTTTTTCAACAGCTCATAGATTTTGGCGCCGCTCTGCTTACGTGGAGGTCCTCGATCCTCAGCCTCACCTTTGAATAGATCTCCGCGGTTTCTCCATGGGTCGTCCTTCTCAAGCCATCTTCGATGCCCCATGTACACGGTTTTCCCAGACCAACCATATTTCCTTGACGTTAGCTGCTGAGACATCATATCATCCATGCACCGCGTGCATCCGCAATATCCATGGCACACCTGGCCTGCAACATATCCATAACCGAGATAGTCACGCACCGTCGTGATCAACGCGGCTCTCATATAGAAATACTCGCCTTTGCTGGCATCCCATGTCTTGGCTGGTGTGTTCCATAATGTGTCCAACTCCTCTTGAAGTAGCCCCAGATACAGATTAATATTATTTCCCGGTTGTTTTGGCCCTTGAATCAACATGCTCATGTGAATGTACTTCGACTTCATGCACCACCAGGGGGGAGGTTGTACATCCGTACAAACATGGGTCATGTGATATGGTTGGTGTTCTGGTTGCCAAACTGATTCATGCCACCGATACACGCGCCAAGCACGATGTTCCTTGCATCACATTCGAAATAGTGATTTCGCCGTTCAACACTCTCCACTGGCTTCCATCCTTGACGTGTCTCAGCTTTGGATCATCTTCATTGTCGGGCTTCTTCCTCTCCGCATGCCAATGCATGAGCTTTGCTTCCTTGGGATCTACGAAATACCACTGGAGACAGGGAGTGATCGGTAATCACCGTACAGTTTTCTGGGGAGATTTCTTCCCGGCCTTCTTGTATCGAGAAGCATTGCACACCGGTCAGCTTGCTTTTTCTGCGTGCTCCTTTTGATAAATTATGCAATCGTTGATGCATGCATGGTATCTAAATGTGGCAGATCAAGAGGGCACACGATCTTCTTGGCCTCATCCACACTAGTAGGACAAAGATTCCCCGCGGGAAGAATATCATTTAGGTACTTGAGATGCTCATCGAGGCTAGTGTCGGTCCATTTGTTTTTAGTCTTCGTCTTCAGGAGTTGGAGCGTGATACTCAAGCGGGTCATCTCAGGATTGCAACCATGATATAATGGAGTGTTCGAGTCTACCACCAGTTGCTGCAGCTTGGCCTCCTCTCTAGAAGTAGCTCTTTTAGTACTCGTCTCCTTGCGAAGCAGTGCTTGAACATGAGGGTCCCGCACGATTGAACTTAGTACTGACGAACTCTGCAGCGTTGAGTCCATGTTCTCTCCGCCGCCATGTCCGGCCCCTTCTCCGCCGCCATGTCTGGCTCCTTCTCCACCGCCATGTCCGGACACTTCCCCGCTGCCATTATCGATTATCTCTTCGTCTTGCCCAGTGTCGTCATTGGCTGCCCCGTCGGCGTCCTCAACATCATCATCATCTTCTTCAATTATCAACCGAGTATATCCATCCATGAAACCAGTCATGAGCAGGTCCACTTCGACATGACCATCATCATATGTGTCTACCCAAACTCGGTTGATAAAACCTCTAACAGGTTATTTCCTGCACCGCTGACCGCAACCACCTATCCACTATCGTTCCACTGGCCATCATGAACGCCTGCATGATAATAATAAACAAATTGTTTATAAAAATGCATGCATGCATCAAAGTCATACAAAAATTCGGCATGAACTTCCCTAAAAATAGGACATATAGCGTTTCCCCGAAATTCGTCGAGACAGAAACTAATCGACATTTCGGCAAAACATAGGCAACTCACAAGCATAATTCGGCATTGATACGTCTCCAAGTATCTATAATTTTTGATTGTTCCATGCTATTATATTACATGTTTTGGATGTTTATGGGCTTTACTTTATACTTTTATATCATTTTTGGGACTAACCTACTAACCGGAGGCCCAGCCCGAATTGTTGTTTTTTGCCTATTTCAGTGTTTCGAAGAAAAGGAATATCAAATGGAGTCCATACGGAATGAAACCTTTGGGAGCGATCTTTTTGGAACAAACGCAACCCAGGAGACTTGGAGTGGACGTCAAGAAGCAGGCGAGGCGGCCACGAGGGTGCTGGGCGCGCCCTAGGGGGGTGGGCGCGCCCCCACCCTCGTGGGCCCCTCGTGGCTGCACCGACCTACTTCTTCCTCCTATATATATCCACGTACCCAAAAAACATACAGGAGCACCCCAAAACACTATTTCTACCGCCGCAACCTTCTGTATCCGTGAGATCCCATCTTGGAGCCTTCGTCGGTGCTCCGCCGGAGGGGGAATCGATCATGGAGGGCTTCTACATCAACACCATAGCCTCTCCGATGAGTTGTGAGTAGTTTACCACAGACCTTCGGGTCCATAGTTATTAGCTAGATGGTTTCTTCTCTCTCTTTGAATCTCAATACAAAGTCCTCCTTGATCTTCTTGGAGATCTATTCGATCTAACTCTTTTTGCGGTGTGTTTGTCGAGATCCGATGAATTGTCGGTTCATGATCAAGTTTATCTATGAGAAATATTTGAATCTCCTCTGAATTATTTTATGTATGATTTGTTATCTTTGCAAGTCTGTTCGAATTATCAGTTTGGTTTGGCCTACTAGATTGATCTTTCTTGCAATGGGAGAAGTTCTTAGCTTTGGGTTCAATCTTGCGGTGTCCTTTCCCAGTGATAGCAGGGGCAGCAAGGCACGTATTGTATTGTTGCCATCGAGGACAAAAAGATGGGGTTTATATCATATTGCTTGAGTTTATCGGTCTACATCATGCTTGCCTAATGCGTTACTCTGTTCTTATGAACTTAATACTCTAGATGCATGCTGGATAGCGGTCGATGTGTGGAGTAAAATCGTTTCGATTTACTTGTCATGGACATGATGCCTATATACATGATCATGCCTAGATATTCTCATAACTATGCACTTCTCTATCAATTGCTCCACAGTAATTTGTTCACCCACCGTAATACTTATGCTATCTTGAGAGAAGCCACTAGTGAAACCTATGGCCCCCGGGCCTATCTTTTATCATATAAGTTTCCAATCTATTTTATTTTGCAATCTTTACTTTCCAATCTATATCATAAAAATACCAAAAATATTTATCTTATCTTATTATCTCTATCAGATGTCACTTTTGCAAGTTACCGTGAAGGGATTGACAACCCCTTTATCACGTTGGTTGCTAGGTTCTTGTTTGTTTGTGTTGGTACGAGGGACTTGTGAGGAGCCTCCTACTGGATTGATACCTTGGTTCTCAAAAACTAAGGGAAATACTTACGCTACTTTGTTGCATCAACCTTTCCTCTTCAAGGGAAAACCAACACAGTGCTCAAGAGGTAGCAGGCGTCCACTCATGCCACACACACAATTTCCATCATATCATCTGATTATGTCATATCGCACACAAATACACATATTTCCGTCTTGCAACAACATAAGTTTTTAATCACCTATCTCGAGATCGATCACACAGTGGAGATATAGTAGGGAGATGAAAAGTGGACAAATCTCTTCTTGAAAAGGCTAGATCTAGTTAGGGGGTACATAGGTCACTTCACTAAATGCTACATCTACCTAGCTAGCTAGTTTGGGAGGAGACAACTTCAGCTAGTGGAGGGGGAAGGAAAAAGACAAAGGAGATACATTAATGGATGTGGTGTAGTTAGCTAGCAGTAATAAAGAGAGAGAAAGGTAGGTAGAATAAGGAGAGTAATGGCAGGAGAAGTAGTGAGGAAGAAGAAAATTGAGGGAGAGAGGAGGAGGGAGGTAGGGGAAAGTGAGGAAGAGAGGATGGAGGAGGGGGAGGGGGAGGGTAAAGGTGGTATATGCTACAGCTTAGCAGTAGCGATTGATATGTCTCCAACGTATCTAGAATTTTTGATTGTTCCATGTTGTTATATTATCGTTCCTGGATGTTTTACAATCATTTTATATCACTTTTTGGTACTAACCTATTGACATAGTGCCCAGTGCCAGTTGCTGTTTTCTGCATGTTTTTTACATCGCAGGAAATCAATATCAAACGGAGTCCAAACGCAGTGAAACTCCTAGAGGATTTTTTGGGCTAGAAGACATCCAGTGAGCCAAGGAAGCACCTGGGGGTGCCTCGAGGGGAGTAGCACCCACCAGGGCGCGCAAGGAGGCCCAGGTGCACCCTAGTGGGTTGTGCCCACCTCGGGTGCCCCCTGAACCGCCTCTTTGCTCTATAAATACCACAATATTCCAGAAACCCTATGGGAGTCGATGAAAATCAATTCCAACCGCCGTAGAGTCCAGAACCACCAGTTCCAATCTAGACACCATCACAGAGGGGTTCACCACTTCCATTGGTGCCTCTCCGACGATGCGTGTGTAGTTCTTTGTAGACCTATGGGTACGTAGTTAGTAGCTAGATGGCTTCCTCTCTCTCTCTCTCTCTCTTGATTATCAATACAATGATCTCTTGGAGATCCATATGATGTAAGCCTTTTTGCGGTGTGTTTGTTGGGATCCGATGAACTTTGAGTTTACCATTAGATCTATGTTTTTATCCATGAACGTTATTTGAGTCTTCTTTGATCTCTTATATGCATGATTGCTTATAGCCTCGTATTTCTTCTCCGATATTTGGTTTTTTTGGCCAACTTGATCTATTTATCTTGCCATGGGAAGAGGTGCTTCGTAGTGGGTTCGACCTTACGGTGCTTGATCCCAGTGACAGAAGGGGAACCGACACGTATGTATCGTTGGTACTAAGGATAACAAGATGGGAGCTATATCTTCATAATAGATAAACGGATCTTGTCTACATGACGTCATCGTTCTTATTGCATTACTCCATTTTTCCATGAACTTAATACATTAGATGCATGATGGATAGCGGTCGATGTGTGGAGTAATAGTAGTAGATGCAGGCAGGAGTCGGTCTACAAATCTTGGACGCGATGCCAATATACATTGCCTAGATATCGTCATGATTATTTGAAGTTCTATCAGTTGCTCAACAGTAATTGTTTTCCCACCGTTTGCTATTTTTCTCGAGATAAGCCACTAGTGAAACCTACGGCCCCCGGATCTCTTTTCATCATATTTGCCTTTGCGATCTGTTTTCCTTTGCATTTATTTTCAGATTCATTAAACCAGAAATACAAAAATACCTTGCTGCAATTTATTTGTTCTGCGATCTATTTATCCTATCTACCACTTTTACCTCACGTTATTTTCCTATCTTGAGGCGACGTACCTGAAGGGATTGACAACCCCTTTAACACGTCAGGTTGCGAGTACTTGTTATTTGTTTGCAGGTGCTGTTTACGTGGCGTGAGGAGGTTCTCTTACTGGTTCGATAACCTTGGTCTCATCAGTGAGGGAAATACCTACCGTAGCTATACTGCTGTCAGGACCCCGATCCTAAGTCACACAGATCTAGCATGTAACACATCATATCACTTTGCGGCCTCACGCACGGTATTCCCACGGGTGCCACCTTACCTGGCCCGGAACCGTTTGCGCCTTTTGGCTCACATATATGATAGTGCCGCTAGCATCCATATGACAAAGAACCCGGGCTGACATGGCTAGTCGTGAACCCAAAGGGGCACTAACTTACAGGGACAGGTATACATGACCCATCAACGAACGTGTCGGTCATCAGCGAGTGAATCCGGGCTGTAGCAACTGGGCTAGCAGGACTCCGATAAACCGGGCTGTAGCAGGCTAACATGACTCTGGTATTCATCGCGTGACATTTCCCCGAAGGGACAGACACAGGATCGAAGAAGGACACATGCCGGCCAGCCTAAGTGTTCCGGAGCAGTAGCAAGCTACCATGGCTCAGTGGAAGCACTAGGAGACATTTCCCAGTAAGATAAGCTACTAAGGATAAACAACTAGATAGTCAGATCCCACACATACCAAGCATTTCAATAACATACACACAATATGCTCGATATGTGCAAATACAACATGGCATCATAACATGACTCTACAACTCAAGTATTTTATTCAATAGGCTCCGAGGAGCGAGATATTACAAGCATGAGTCTCACGACCCAACATTCAGAGCAAATAAGTCAAGCACAAGCGGAAGCTTAACATGTCTGAGTACAAACATCTACAAAAGAAAAAGGCTGAGAAGCCTGATGTCTATCAGAACCTGCCGAGGGCACAAGATCGTAGCTGAGGTAACAAGCTAAATGTCGAAGTCCACGTGGAAGTACTAGCGAGACTGAAGTCTCTCTGCAAAAACATAAATTAAGCAACGTGAGTACAAATGTACCCAGCAAGACTTACATCAGATCTATCTACATATGCATCATTATCAACAAAGGGGTGGTGGGGTTTAACTGCAGCAAGCCAGCTTTGACTCGGTGGCTATCCTGAACTACGACTGCAAGTAACTCTTTTGAGGTGGCGCACACGAGTCCACATATTCACCATATCAATACACCACTATGGATCCGCTCCCGTCTCCCTACGAGAACGCCATCCATAGCACTCACGCTTATCTTGTGTATTTTAGAGTATCCACTTTCACTTGTCTATGAACTGTACAAGCAACCCAGAAGTCCTTTACCGCGGACACGACTATTCGAATAGATCATATTAACCCTGTAGGGGTGTACTTCTTCACACACGCTCTCACCACTTACCGCCGTTTACACGACATGTACTCGGCAACCTTCAAGCAGAAGCCCAACGAGGGTGTCGGCCACGACCTGATTAACCACACAAGTCTCTCGTCCAGGTTTATCGCCTATTCGGGTTCCATCCACAAGGAGATCCGGTCGGGGTGTCGCTCACGGCCCCAAATGATGTGTGCAGGGTTCCCAAGCCCACCATCTGGGTGCCACTTGGTACACCGGGCCACTGTGCCTAGTCTGTCCCAAGCCCACCTGTACCGGGTGCCACTTGGTAGACTACTAACACTACCTACAAACACCAGAAACTAGTTGCAACTCCTGGACAGAGATCAAGTTGATTAATAAGTCGAGAGAGCTTGGAGCGCCTGGAGCCCAATGTGTGGTAGTAACTGATCATGGATCACAAACACAGAACTCAGTTCCTGAGGACGGCTGCAATGAGACAACCCACCATGTACTCCTACATGGCCTCTCACCGCTACCTTTACCAAATCGTGTTCACACACTTAGTTCACACACAGTAGGACATGTTTACACACCTCCAATTCATCCCCGATGAATCAGACCTGACTCAACTCTAAGCAGTAGCAGGCATGACAAATAAACATGAATGAGTAGGCACATCAAGGCTCAAACAACTCCTACTCATGCTAGTGGGTTTCATCTATTTACTGTGGCAATGACAGGTCATGCAGAGGATAAGGGGTTCAGCTACCGCAGCAAGAAACAAATATGTCGTTGTTGTCCTAATGCAGTAAGAGAGAGCAGGAGCGAGAGAGTGGGATTTTATCAGAATGAACAAGGGGGTTTTGCTTGCCTGGCACTTCTGAAGATAGTATAGTTCTTCATCGGTATCATCGATCACATCGTCGGTACACGTCTACTGAGAGGGTGCAAATACCGGCAAACAAGGGAGAACACAATCAATGCAATGCAACAATATGATGCATGCATGTGACATGGCAATATGATGTGGTTTGTGCTAATGCAACTAAAACCAGATTAAATGAAGTTGGTTTGAATCCAAGATTCAAATTCAAACTCCACATGTGGTTATTTAAATGCCATTTAATTGAATTGTCCTAAACAGTAGTCATTAGTTGTTCTATCATGCATGAAAATGGTACAGATGGATAGATTGCATTTTTCTGATCATTTTTCATATATAAATTATTTCATTCTGAGTTACGGTTGAATTCATTTGAATTTTTGAAGTTTATACTATTTTCTGGAATTTTCTGGTTATTTTAAATTAGACTAAAACCAGAAAATCGTTTACTGCGCCAGCATGACATCATGCTGACGTCAGCAGGTCAACGGGCGGTCAGGGTCAAACTGACTAGTGTGGTCCACTGGTCAGTGGCTGGGGCTGGTTAGTGTTGCTGACATGTGGGCCCAGTCCACAGCCACGTCAGCTTGGTCAAAGCTGACGCGTGGGTCCCGTAGGGTTATAACTAATCTAAGCAGAAATAAAGTTGGAGTTAATTAGGGCGTGGGACCCATCTGTCATTGGCTCAGGGGGTTGTTTAGTGTGGGATTAGCTGCTAATTGCGCGGCCACGTCAGCTCGCCGGAGTTCAGCCGACGGCGACCCCAAAACACGGCGGAGGGTTGCCGGAGTGGCGCTACATGCGGTGTTGGGCCAAGCCAAGGGCACCAGAGGGTTGCCCTTGATCACGCGCATCCAGGGGAGGCACGCGGGAGGGCGCGGGATGGCCGGAGCTCGCCGGAACGAGCTCGCGGGGGCGGCCGGTGTTCGGGCTGGGGCAGGGACGTGGCTGCAGCGCTCGAGCGAGCAAGCGGAGTGGAGAGGCATCCTCCTGGAGGCGCCAGGAGCGTGTCAGTGCCCCTGGAGCGAGCAGGAGAGGCTTGGGAGCACGGGCTCGCCGGCCATGGCAGACGGCGGCCTCGGGTGACCTCGGGGCTACGGCTAGAGGGCGGGAGCAAGCAGGGGGGCAAAGGGGAAACGCTCAGTAGCTCACCCAGTTTTAATGAGACAGGCGTCAAGCTCGGGGAGGCAGGGACGATAGAGAATCGACAGCGATGAGGTCCGATGGCCGAGGAGGAAGAAGGCGAGGTTGCGGACGGCTGTGGCCTTCTCCGGTCGTGTGCGTCAGCGTGGAGATGGATAGGAGTCCTGCGGTTCTTGTGTAAGCGTCGGCGAGGGGAGTGTTAGCCGGTGGCCGCGGTGGACGGCGTCGGTGGCGACGACGCGCTCGGTTGCGTGGGAGGGAGAGAGCCAGAGGTAGGGGAGAGAGAGCGGCGAGTGAGGGAGAGGGGACGGGGCTTCGGGGCGTCGTCGTGGCGACGCTAGGAGGGGCCGGGGAAGCAGGAGGTGGCCAGGGCAGCGTCCGCACTCGCCACGCACCTGGTTGTCCTCCTGGCAGAAGGAGGAAGACGACAGGGGGAGCCCCTGGTGGGCTGGGCCAGAATAGGAGCTGGGCCGGCTCTGCTGCAGGTGAGAAGCCCAGGTGAGTCCTTCTCTCTCTCTCTCTTATTAATTGTTTCTGTTTTCTATTTTGCTTTTCTGTTTTTGATTTAGTAATAATACTAAACCATTTTTAAAACTCCTGAGAAAATTTGTGGGCACTTTTAAAATGTTTACTAACAGCCCTCAAATGTTTTCAGAATTATTGAAACATTTAAAATATTTATAGCCATTAAATGCTCCAATTCAAATACTTATGATTTAATCCAGAGCCCAAATATGTCATGGAAAAATGTGCAACACCTCTGGTTACTATTTCCAGCATTTCCCAGAAATGATGAACATTTTTGAAAGCCATTTGGATTCGTTGAAATTATTTTAGTTGAACCTAGTGAATTCCTTTGATGCTAGGGTTTAGGCAATCCCCATTTCAGGTTTAAAAGAAATTTAAACATGATGCAACGCAAGATTAACTAGACCAGAGCATAACAGATCTGGGGATGTGACAGCTCACCCACACTAAACAAGAATCTCGTCCCGAGATCCAAGGGTAGGGTAAGATGGAAGGGGGAACACAAACTAGTATAATCTTCACTATCCAGGTGCACTTCATAAGAACGTTAATTCGATCATCATCTTTGTCTCGACGTCTTCCTCTGAGAACTCCAACTATTATGACAAGAAGAGGAAAGGAAAACTCTAGAAGAATTGATCTTCTCGAAGATCGAACAACTCAGGATCAACTCATGGGATGAGACATAGCAGCATTCCCGAGCTGAGACACGAAGCATACATCTAGAGGGATGGAGTGGAACAGATGACGAGGGTTCACTAGGTAGACAACAATTCCACACCTAAGAGGGTGGTGAACGGTTGTCAACGTAGCGAGGAGTTGAGTTACCATGATACCACAACGAGACACCTTAGGGATGGTGACTCGTAGATATATCCCCTTAGGTGGCAAAAATAATTACCTTTGATTTAGAGATCATTGAGATTCTTTATACCAGCCTATGGCAATTCTCGTGCGATCATTTGGAGGGGGTCGGTAGAATGGCATGCTTGGATTAGAATGGATGATGTGGATTACCTTGTTGAAAACAACACAAGGGATGACTTTAGTAACCGAGGAGAAGCTCAACAATAGAGAGTGAGTCCACTGTTTGAAAAGTTATAGCATAACCGAGAAAACTAGGAGCAATCCTAGTTAGTGCCAATGATAACACCTAGCGCTTGCGCGTGCTCTCAAGAACTTGAGCAATTCCATAATCATCATAGTTCTACCAACATCTATGAAAAGAATGTTAATACAACTACATACTACCATGATGAATAACGATGGAGGATGTAGATGGAAAGGAAGACAACACTTTCTCAGATTTCACCCTAACAATGCCAAGGAAACAAAATCTGGATGATCGACCGAGAGACATTTAGTACTCCGCTTCTAATGTTCTCCTTGATGTACTAGGTACCACGGTCAATGCTTAAAAGCATCAACATGACCATCAAGTAAAGGTCATACTTTGATAACACAAAAAAATTCCATAAGGAACAACTAGGGAGTAAATCCTACGAAATCCTTATGGGGAGGTGGCTAACTTCCTCAAACAAGATACTACAATAATAGGTCTTCCGGCTGGGTGTGTTGGCCACGACATCCACTTTACCGGTTATCGAGAGACCAATATTATAGTTCTTGGGAGATGTTCCAACCATCATATCTGCCTGAGATTCAGATCTGGTTGGTGTCAGGATATTCCAGACAACATGTCTAGAAAAGAAAGGTTGCAACACAACTCGACGAGATGACGTTGTGAGATTCTCGAGAGATGAACTACGATAGTAAGGTTCAAAACATGAGTTGGTTCTGCTACAAACCTGTGAACACACTGTCCAAGACAAGCATGACCACGTAGTAGTCTTATAATAAAACACTACCGAGTTCTGGTTGGGAAACCATCATTGCGGATAACGAAGTCCTTGCAGAAGGCATGCTCTTAAGAAGGAACTTCTTCTCCTTGAACAAATCAATTAGTGGCTTGGTGTGCTAGGGACACATATGGAATGAAGGTTGCGAGCCTGTCAAACCATAGCATACTTCGCACATGCATGACTGACTTGGGATGGTACCAGGGAAACAAAAACAATCTTTCTCGAACTCACGGCGGCAACTTGCTCCAAATGCACGTGAATCAGAGAAAGTCACTTGTTTCATCCAACATATTCTTCACGAATGGGACATGAAGATAATGCTTATAAAAGTTTCCAACACTAGGTTGATGTTCAACATGAATCATGGGGGAGACAAAATGTTGCTGATGGGCTCAACAGTAACTCATCGGAATTTCCATATCACTGGACTTCCGCCATCATGTGAACACGGTGATAGTATTGGTCAGACCAAAAGGTGTAATGGTGTATGCTCGAGGGATCAACCACGAGTAAGACAACATTACGAATATCGTTGGTTCTAACTTGATTTGACGATAGCCCACACTCAAATCTAGGTTTGGATAAGATAATAGATTCAACAACTGATCACGGGGATCAGTTGATGAAGATATCATCTTTCTTCAACACACACACACTCACACTCAAGGATATCCCTTAGTGATGAACTAAGTCAGACAAGCTTCCATCTTCCCACTCTCCAAGTTGTTGTTTAGCTTAACCAACTAGCTCGGGGTATCCAACACAGAATCTTGGAGAATGGGTGGTTTGGAAGAAAACCAACATGATCACGAGCTCAACATAGCGGTCACGTGAAACCTGGTCATACTTCCGAGAAGATATTTGGAAAATCATGAGCCACCGATACGTTACTAAGCTCGAGAACAATCTTGCTTTTCAGGGCAGGACGATATGATCAGAGAATGAGGGATTGACACAATTCTAACTCATTGATAGAAGAGTGCACCGGAAATGAGGACTAGGTAGCACGATCAATCTTAGAATGATGATTCCATAACCAACACACTAAGAATGAGATTTTCGTCCATTAATCACTAAGCAACATGGTTGCTAGGAGTATTGATTTCACACATCATAGTTAACCTGTCGGCATTCCGGGTTGCAACAACACAGAATCGAGGAATGAAAAATGATGGCAAGAAGTATTACTGCGTCAAGAATTCATAAGAGGTGGTGCAATTCTCATGACACTCTTGACATAAAGATGGTAACACTCCAAGGTAGAGCAGAGCAAAAGCTAGATTGGCATTTTGGTCTGTGGAATACAACTGCTTTGACCCAATCCTAGAAATCGATGAGGTACTGGAGTTTGTTTCTCCTATTCATTCCGGAATAGAATGGCTTGACAGACCACAAGAGCAATAGGCATCGATAAACACGAATGCACGACTACTCCTGACTATCAATCAATAGACGGGGGTCAGAAAACAACTGGAGAGGGACAACTCAAGGAACATATGACTTTCTGAGTTGTGGATGCATAGGTTAGTATGTCGAGTCAAATTCAACATATTTCTTCCGGATAACCCATGCAGAAAGGTAGAACTGGCAGAGTCACGATATAGAATGGAGAACTCATCAAGAGCACTCTGGTTGTGATCTTTTGGTTCAACGAGGAACTTCTGCCATAAATAGTTCATGGTATTGGAAGAAGGAAATACCACAAACCTCGAGGACTATCGCAAAGGTTACTAATATCTTAAAGGAACTAGCAAATACTAACAACATGAAGTAGGGTGAATCTCGGGTTCAAAACCCAGGAGTAGAGTACCTACTAACTAAATTGCATCACGGGATGCTTTCGAGAATGGTGGCCAGAATCATCACACTGGGAACAAAAGCATGGCTAAATTACTAGATGATACTCTAGACACCTAGGGTCATAATAATAGCTCCAACATAAATGTTGAGGCAATGAAATACCTCAACACACTAGTTAGTGTGGTTGGTCTGGCACAAAGGATCTTCAGAATGGTAAAAGGAATTTGCAAATGCATCAGACTATTTAGAAACCTGGGATGACTCGGACAGCATAACCACTATAAATTCTCAAAAAGATTTGAGACGTGCTACAGAATGGTGGCATAACCACTCGATCATCATAATATCAAGGTTCTGAGATCAACAATGAATACACAGAGATAGTAGGAACTGAACTGAGGCTTAGAACCATCAATCCAATAGGTATACGGATTAGTAACACGTGATCCTGATAGAAGAAAGAGAAAGCCTAGTTCCTTAACCCCGTAGGAAAGATAGGATGACTCAGATCAGAAGGGCATAAGGTATAATGAGTAAAAAGAGCCTTACGTTCCATCCCACAATCAATTCCCTTATATAACTAAAGAATTTCTAGACTCAACTTCGACCAGTTTGGCTTGGTAATCCTACAGGCAGTCAAGCTCTGATACCAAAGCTGTCAGGACCCCGATCCTAAGTCACACAGATCTAGCATGTAACACAACATATCACTTTGCGGCCTCACACACGGTATTCCCACGGGTGCCACCTTAGCTGGCCCGGAACCGTTTGCACCTTTTGGCTCACGTATATGATAGTGCCGCTAGCATCCATATGACAAAGAACCCGGGCTGACATGGCTAGTCGTGAACCCAAAGTGGCACTAACTTACAGGGACAGGCATACATGACCCATCAACGAACGTGTCAGTCATCAGCGAGTGAATCCGGGCTATAGCAACTAGGCTAGCAGGACTCCGGTAAACCGGGCTGTAGCAGGCTAACAGGACTCCGGTATTCATCGCGTGACATTTCCCCGAAGGGACAGACACATGATCAAAGAAGGACACATGCCGGCCAGCCTAAGTGTTCCGGAGCAGTAGCAAGCTACCATGGCTCAGTGGAAGCACTAGGAGACATTTCCCAGTAAGAGAGGCTACTAAGGATAAACAACTAGATAGTCAGATCCCACACATACCGAGCATTTCAATAACATACACACAATATGCTCGATATGTGCAAATACAACATGGCATCACAACATGACTCTACAACTCAAGTATTTTATTCAATAGGCTCCGAGGTGCGAGATATTACAAGCATGAGTCTCATGACCCAATATTCAGAGCAAACAAGTCAAGCACAAGCGGAAGCTTAACATGTCTGAGTACAGACATCTACAAAAGAAAAAGGCTGAGAAGCCTGACTGTCTATCAGATCCTGCCGAGGGCACAAGATCGTAGCTGAGGTAACAAGCTAAACATCGAAGTCCACGTGGAACTACTAGCGAGACTGAAGTCTCTCTGCAAAAACATAAATTAAGCAACGTGAGTACAAATGTACCCAGCAAGACTTACATCAGATCTATCTACATATGCATCATTATCAACAAAGGGGTGGTGGGGTTTAACTACAGCAAGCCAGCTTTGACTCGGTGGCTATCCTGAACTACGACTGCAAGTAACTCTTTTGAGATGGCGCCCACGAGTCCACATATTCACCATATCAATACACCACTATGGATCCGCTCCCGTCTCCCTACGAGAACGCCATCCATAGCACTCACGCTTATCTTGCGTATTTTAGAGTATCCACTTTCACTTGTCTATGAACTGTACAGGCAACCCAGAAGTCCTTTACCGTGACACGGCTATTCGAATAGATCATATTAACCCTGCAGGGGTGTACTTCTTCACACACACTCTCACCACTTACCGCCGTTTACACGACATGTACTCGGCAACCTTCAAGCAGAAGCCCAGCGAGGGTGTCGGCCACGACCTGACTAACCACACAAGTCTCTCGTCCAGGTTTATCGCCTATTCAGGTTCCATCCGCAAGGAGATCCGGCCGGGGTGTCGCTCACGGCCCCAAATGATGTGTGCAGGGTTCCCAAGCCCACCATCCGGGTGCCACTTGGTACACCTGGCCACTGTGCCTAGTCTGTCCCAAGCCCACCTGTACCGGGTGCCACTTGGTAGACTACTAACACTACCTACAAACACCAGAAACTAGCTGCAACTCCTGGACAGAGATCAAGTTGATTAATAAGTCGATAGAGCTTGGAGCGCCCGGAGCCCAATGTGTGGTAGTAACTGATCATGGATCACAAACACAGAACTCAGTTCCTGAGGACGGCTGCAATGAGACAACCCACCATGTACTCCTACATGGCCTCTCACCGCTACCTTTACCAAATCGTGTTCACACACTTAGTTCACACACAGTAGGACATGTTTACACACCTCCAATTCATCTCCGATGAATCAGACCTGACTCAACTCTAAGCAGTAGCAGGCATGACAAATGAACATGAATGACTACGCACATCAGGGCTCAAACAACTCCTACTCATGCTAGTGGGTTTCATCTATTTACTGTGGCAATGACAGGTCATGCAGAAGATAAGGGGTTCAGCTACCGCAGCAAGTAACAAATATGTCGTTGTTGTCCTAATGCAGTAAAAGAGAGCAGGAGCGAGAGAGTGGGATTTTATCGGAATGAACAAGGGGGTTTTGCTTGCCTGGCACTTCTGAAGATAGTATAGTTCTTCATCGGTATCATCGATCACATCGTCGGTACACGTCTACTAAGAGGGGGCAAATACTGGCAAACAAGGGAGAACACAATCAATGCAATGCAACAATATGATGCATGAATGTGACATGGCAATATGATGTGGTTTGTGCTAATGCAACTAAAACCAGATTAAATGAAGTTGGTTTGAATCCAAGATTCAAATTCAAACTCCACATGTGGTTATTTAAATGCCATTTAATTGAATTGTCCTAAAAAGTAGTCATAAGTTGTTCTATGATGCATGAAAATGGTACAGATGGATAGATAGGATTTTTCTGATCATCTTTCATATATAAATTATTTCATTCTGAGTTACGGTTGAATTTATTTGAATTTTTGAAGTTTATGCTATTTTCTGGAATTTCCTGGTTATTTTAAATTAGACTAAAACCATAAAATAGTTTACTGCGCCAGCATGACATCATGTGACGTCAGCAGGTCAACGGGCGGCCAGGGTCAAACTGACTAGTGGGGTCCACTGGTCAGTGGTTGGGGCTGGTTAGTGTTGCTGACATGTGGGCCCAGTCAACAGCCACGTCAGCTTGGTCAAAGCTGACGCGTGGGTCCCGTTGGGTTATAACTAATCTAAGCAGAAATAAATTTGGAGTTAATTAGGGCGTGGGACCCATCTGTCATTGGCTCAGGGGGTTGTTTAGTGGGGGATTAGCTGCTAATTGCGCGGCCACGTCAGCTCGTCGGAGTTCAGCCGGCAGCGACCCTAAAACAGGGCAGAGGGTTGCCGGAGTGGCGCTACATGCGGTGTTGGGCCAAGCCAAGGGCACCAGAGGGTTGCCCTTAATCGCGCGCATCCAGGGGAGGCACGCGGGAGGGCGCGGGATGGCCGGAGCTCGCTGGAAAGAGCTCACGGCGGCGGCCGGTGTTCGGGCTGGGGTAGGGACGCGGCTGCAGCGCTCGAGCGAGCAAGCGGAGTGGAGAGGCATCCTCCAGGAGGCGCCAGGAGCGTGTCAGTGCCCCTGGAGCAAGCAGGAGAGGCTCGGGAGCGCGGGCTCGCCGGCCATGGCGGACGACGGCCTCGGGTGACCTCGGGGCTACGGCTAGAGGGTGGGAGCAAGCAAGGGGGCAGAGGGGAAATGCTCAGTAGCTCACCCAGTTTTAATGAGACAGGCGTCAAGCTCGGGGAGGCAGGGACGACGGAGAATCGACGGTGATGAGGTCCGATGGCCGAGGAGGAAGAAGGCGAGGTTGCGGATGGCTGTGGCCTTCTCCGGTCGTGTGCGTCAGCGTGGAGATGGAGAGGAGTCCTGCGGTTCTTGTGGAAGCGTCGGCGAGGCGAGTGTTAGCCGGTGGCCGCAGTGGACGGCGTCGGTGGCGACGACGCGCTCGGTTGCGTGGGAGGGAGAGAGCCAGAGGTAGGGGAGAGAGAGCGGCGAGTGAGGGAGAGGGGACGGGGCTTCGGGGCGTCGTCGTGGCGACGCTAGGAGGGGCCGGGGAAGCAGGAGGTGGCCAGGGCAGTGTCGGCACTCGCCACGCACCTGGTTGTCCTCCTGGCAGAAGGAGGAAGACGACAGGGGGAGCCCCTGGTGGGCTGGGCCAGAACAGGAGCTGGGCCGGCTCTGCTGCAGGTGAGAAGCCCAGGTGAGTCCTTCTCTCTCTCTCTATTATTAATTGTTTCTGTTTTCTATTTTGCTTTTCTGTTTTTGATTTAGTAATAATACTAAACCATTTTTAAAACTCCTGAGAAAATTTGTGGGCACTTTTAAAATGTTTACTAACAGCCCTCAATTGTTTTCAGAATTATTGAAGCATTTAAAATATTTATAGCCATTAAATGCTCCAATTCAAATACTTATGATTTAATCCAGAGCCCAAATATGTCATGGAAAAATGTGCAACACCTCTGGTTACTGTTTCCAGCATTTCCCAGAAATGATGAACATTTTTGAAAGCCATTTGGATTCACTGAAATTATTTTAGTTGAACCTAGTGAATTCCTTTGATGCTAGGGTTTAGGCAATCCCCATTTCAGGTTTAAAAGAAATTTAAACATGATGCAACGCAAGACTAACTAGACCATAGCATAACAGATCTAGGGATGTGACAACTGCATCATCCCTTCCTCTTTGGCGAAATACTGACGTAGTTCTAGGAGACATCAAAAGGAATTTCTGGCCCCATTGCCGGGGAGGATCTTCAACATCAACCAGGTTCCTAATCACAAATAACATCTCCTCGCAATTTACATTATTTGCCATTTGCCTCTCGTTTTCCTCTCCCCCATTTAACAAAAATTTACCATTTTAACCGCCCTCTTTTTCATTCGCCATTTTCTTGTCAGATCTCTTATTTGCTTGAACTTGTCACCATGAGTGTCTTTGGTATGGTAAAAACAAATGATGGCCTAACTCCTAAAATGGAGCGTACGGGTAATCTGGATGCCAAAACTTTTGTCTTTGGGCAAGGGAAATTTGTGGGAAAAGAACATATCCAAGCATTTTTCAATTGTGTCAAAAAATTAACTCTTAATGATATCCCTATACTTAAAAGGACTAAATCTTATGCAGAAGCTATTTCGGCACTTGCTTTGAAGCTTGGAACTAGATTTATTCATATCCATACCACCTTGCAAAGATTGTTCTACGAGTTGCCCATTATAAAGGATCCTAAAGCTAAAATGTTAGCCACTCTTGTTTTGATGGATGAATTTGACTACATAATACAGGAAGCTAGGGAAATCTTTCATTTTTATGGCATGAATCGTGAAAAACCCGTGATTGATGAAATTGTTTATAATAGTGATTATGCTTAAGGAATTTGCTTGGAGATAACCAAATATTTGATGAGAATCTTCAAAAGCAAGTCCCTGTTTTAGATATGATCCAACAAGTTGTTAACGCCGTTAATCAACACTATTCTTGGATCACTGCCGGAAATCAAAGGGGTTATGATAAAAAGAAACTTGATAGTGCTAAGGTTTCCATAGACAATGTGTTTTATGTTTTATTTACAAAGCCTCCCAACACAAATACCTCCAAGGAAAACAAGGAGAAGGATGACAAAACTTAGATACTACGCGTTATGCCTAGATAGGGGCCTAAAAAGATAGTGCTTGTTGGGAGGCAACCCAATGAATAAAATTTATTTTTGCTTTTTTTTTGTGTTTTAGTTAGTGTTTGTACAAATCCAGGCCTTTGGGAAGACTTGGGTGAAAGTTGATTTGATCTTGCTGAAAAACACAAACTTTTAAACTCTTGACATTATTTGTAATTTTTAACATATTAGATATTTTGAGTTGATTCTTTTTGCATGAGATTAATAGACAAATTCCTCACGTCCACCAATTTATTTCAGAATTTTTCGAGTTGCAGAAGTATTAGAAATATTCAGATTGCTACAGACTGTTCTGTTTTTGACAGGTTCTATTTTCTTTGCGTTGTGTGCTTGTTTTGATGATTCTATGATTTTCTTTGATGGGTTTTTGCGATGGAAAAGTTGGAATACAGTAGATATAATGCAAAAACAAAATTAGAATAGGTTTGATACAGTACTTATAGTAGTGGTTTGCTTTCTTATACTAACGGATCTCACGAAGGTTTTGTTTGAGTTTTGTGTGATTGAAGTTTTCAAGTTTTTGGTGATCTTATGATGGATGAAGGAATAAGGATTAGCAAAATGCTAAGCTTGGGGATGCCCGAGGCACCCCAAGATAATATTCAAAGAATTAGCAAGCAACTAAGCTTGGGGATGCCCCCGAGTGGCATCCCCACTTTCTTCTAACAACCATCGGTATTTTACTTGAAGTTATATTTTTATTTGTCACATAATATGAGTTTTGCTTGGATCGTCTTGTATGATATGAGTCTTTGCTTGTTTTTCTTTGTGTTCTAATTATTCAATCCTTGTTGTACACACCTTTCTGAGAGAGGCAAAAATTATGCTATGCTTGCTCCTATGCTTCACTTAAATTTTTAGAGCCTTGGATTTGCTCTAGTGCTTCACTTATATCTTTTTGAGCACGGTGTGCTTTGTTATTTTTGAGGAAATGCTATCATGATTGACTTAGATTTATTTTGTAGTTAGTAAATTTTTTAAGAAATTCTCTCTTGCTTCACTTATATTATTTTGAGAGAAAGAAAAATTATGCTCATGTTCTTCACTTATATTTGTTTGAGCTTATAAAAGCAACATATGAAAAATAGTCCCAAATTGATAGATATCCAAGGGGTGGGGGGTATAATAAAAACATCCCCACCGGTCTTGGCGCCGCCATCGGTATCAGCACCGTCAGTGTCGATGTCAGTGTCAGTACCATCATCGAGGCCGACCTGCAAACCTTGACTGTGCTTAGCAGACAAAAGGTCGAGGTACCGTTGTTCACACTCATAATCCATCTCGTCTGCATCTTGGTTAGAAGGCCCGGTTTCTTTGTTGTTTGACATATTTCCTATGATTAACTCTCCTCTTTTAATTATAAAATGAAAAAAATGAGAAATGACATATAAAAAGATCTATGTTTGCCAGAATGTCATTTCCCAGCAACTCCCGGCACTTGATATGTCTACTTTCTGGCACAAGTCATCCCAAAATTCACAGAAAATTTGGGCATGACCTATGCTAAAAAGTGGACATATCGAGCGCCTGAAATTCAGCGGAACAGAAATGAATCAACATTCCTTCAAAACATTGGCCACTTGGATCATTTACCCTGCATATAATCATCATTTTCCAAATATCACATGTCCAAATGACATGTCCAAATTCGAAATATGACATGTCCAAATCACATGTCCACATATCACATGTCCACTTCAAATTTGCATATAAAAGGAAGAAAAATATAGAACTTGAAGAAAAATGCAAGATTTCATTTTTCTTCACAATATTTGAAACTAATTCCAATCTACATAAATTTGAAACTAAAATATAGCAACAATTGCTTTAATTAAAATATTTAAATAGCAACAGTTGCTTTAACTAATCTGTCCACTTCAAATACTGTTTTTTAAATAGCAAGAATTGCTTTAACTAAAAAATTTAAATAGGAACAACTTCTTTAACTAATTTTTCCTAGGTTTCATACTAATTCTAATTAACCAACTAGCACTATAAAATTTAAATAACAACAATTGCTTGAACTAAAAATGCAAGAAACCTATATAATCAATTCTATTTTTTCTTACACTAAAAAATATCCTAGGGTTCATACTATTTCATACTAACTAGCACTAAATATCGAAGAAGATGGGAGGGGAGAGGGCTTATAGAGGGCATAGAGAGAGATGAGGTCGGGGGAGACGGCACGGCACCGAGGCAAGGCGGGATCGGGAGAGACGGCATGGCATCGAGGGTCGCCGGGGCGGGGGAGACGGGGGCGAGCACCGGGGTCAGGGGTGAGCGCAGGGGAATGATGAGGGCAGGGCTCCAGCGGAAAGGACACGGAGGAAGAGAGTGTGGGGATTTGGGGGGAAAAGCAGAGGCAGGAAGAAGCAGAGAGTGGGGATTTGGTGGGTTAAGTCGAGGTAGCAGCAGCACGTTCTGGCAAAACGCGTTATAGCTAAGTTAGTTATAGCGCACATAGCCAGAAAACACTATTGCTATTACACGTAGCTATAGCGTGTTTATACAGACAGCGCTACTGCTAACTTGACGAGCTATAGCTCTTTTTCAGAAAAGCGCTACTGCTATAACCAGTACCTATAGTTGTTTTCCTATTTGTTTCTTCTATTTTCTTTTCCTTTATTTTCCTCCCTTTTCTTTTCTTTTCTTTTCCTTTTTTCCGAGAGCAGTGAATGAAGGGAAGGTGATACAATGTATATAACTAAGGCGATATATATTGCATCATTTGACGGTTAAGTATGTATACAAAATAGGAACACATATATTACATCATTTGACCCATGCATAATGGTTAAGTGTCTACACAAAATAGGAACATATATATTACATCATTTGACCGATAACGGTTCCTCAGCATTGACGTTTTTGTTTTTTCGTGAGCTTATTTCCCTTCTTCTTCGTTGAAGAACAATTGAGCCCCTCATTGTGACTTTTCCTTTTCCATGGAGTGTGATCTTTCTTAGGTAATGTATTACTGAGTCTTCTTTTGACATATGCTTCATCGTCATCGTCATCTTCCATCATTGGGTTGCCGTACTGGTCGTAGTCTTCCTTGTTGGCGACTCCATCCATTCCAATGATGTTTCTTTTGCCTCTCCTCATGACAACATGGCTGGGATTGCACGGGTCGGTTATGAAGAAGCATTGTGTCACATGCTTAGCGTGTACCCATGGCTCATTTTTTGCGATAGTGTTCATGGTAGTGCTCATGGCGTCGGGTATAGTCATGGTAGTGAAATACCGGTTTTATCTTTCGATGTTCTTAGCCCATCTGACACGGAATATCGTTGCGTTCTGCAGTCCAGAGTAGTCAACCTCCCAGATCTCCATGACCCTTCTGTAAAATCTCTTAGTTGCGTCATTGTCACTGCCAGGCATGCATTCCATCGTCACCCCTGAGTTCTGATCATCACTGTCCATATCTTTGCCCTCCGTGTAGAACGTGTATCCATTGATATCGTATGCCTGATAGGCGACGAGATTGGGAGAGGGGCCATGTGTAAGGCGTATATGAGCAATCCATCCTTAGAGCCCTTTTCCAGGGGATTAGCAATAATATGCTCTTTGAACCAATGCAGGAAAGTGGAGAGGTGCTCTCTAGTAACTTTGGTGTCCGTCCTGTATACCCCCCGGTCACGATACTTCTTTGCAATAATTTCTTTGTGCAGTGCCACGAAAGGATCTACCTCTTCTAGGTGTTATAGCACTACCAAGTTTTCCCTGTCAAAGTTGTTGCGTCGATTTGTCTATGCCACGTGCATTTCCCTGCGACCGTTGGAGTGATCTTCTCCTTCGAGCCTCCTATCGTGCTTGTTAACGGGCAAACCAACACCAACAGCAGGCAGCTGGTCTACGCCATATTGAAAATTCTTGCAGAAAGAGATGCACTCTTGTGTGAGATAGCCCTGGACGATGCTTCCATCTGGACGGGACATGTTACGAACAAATCCTTCGATTATCCAATTCCTCTCAAACGACATCATGTTGTGTAGGAATGATGGCCCCAGGTCTATTATGTCGTCCACAATATGGACACATAGATGCACCATGATGTCAAAAAACGCGTGCGAGAAGTACATCTCAAGCTCATTCAGTATCACAACGATCTCTTCATGTAGCCTTCGGAGCTACTTCACACTGATCGACTTTCGAGAGATGACGTCGAAAAAGTTGTAGAGACCAATAAGCGTGTCATGAACATGCTTATCCATTATCCCTCTAAGGGCAACATGTAGTATCTGCATCATCACACATGACAGTCATGCGACTTCATCCCGCTGAACCTTTTCTTGTTTGCTTATCTTGCCACAGTAACCAGAACTAACTTTGACTCTGGTAAAGCACTTTAAGAATTGATCGATCTCAGCCGAACTTTAGGTGAAGAAAGAAGGGGGGCAATAATCCTCTTCCTTTACTTTTTTGCCCTTCTTCTCCCACGCCTCTGTCTCCGTCTCTATCTCCTTTGAATTTTTATGGGGCGGCATGTGCAGATCTTCCCTGATTTTCAAATCTTGCAAGTCTTTTCTTGCCTTCGGCCTATCCTTGGTCTTATCCGGCATGTTCATTAGTGTCACGAGCAAGCTCTCAAGGACATTCTTACAGATATGCATTTCATCAAGGCAATGAGGTGTGTCGAGTTTGTGCCAGTACTCCAAGTCCCAGAAAACAGACCTCGTCTTCCATACCTTCAACAGCGGCTCCGACGCATTTTTCATCGTCTTTCCCGGCGTGGGGCACTGTTCCCAGTTTTTCAACAGCTCATCGATTTTGGCGCCGCTCCGCTTACGTGGAGGTCCTCGATCCTCAACCTCACCATTGAATAGATCTCCGCGGTTTCTCCATGGGTCGTCCTTCTCGAGCCATCTTCGATGCCCCATGTACACGGTTTTCCCAGACCAGCCATATTTCCTTGACGTTAGCTGCTGAGACGTTGTATCATCCATGCACCGCATGCATCCGCAATATCCATGGCACACCTGGCCTGCAACATATCCATAACCGAGATAGTCACGCACCGTCGTGATCAACGCGGCTCTCATATAGAAATACTCGCCTTTGCTGGCATTCCATGTCTTGGCTGGTGTGTTCCATAATGTGTCCAACTCCTCTTGAAGTAGCCCCAGATACAGATTAATATTATTTCCCGGTTGTTTTGGCCCTTGAATCAACATGCTCATGTGAATGTACTTCGACTTCATGCACCACCAGGGGGGAGGTTGTACATCCGTACAAACATAGGTCATGTGATATGGTTGGTGTTCTGGTGGCCAAACTGATTCATGCCACCGATACATGCGCCAAGCACGATGTTCCTCGCATCACATTCGAAATAGTGATTTCGCCGTTCAACACTCTCCACTGGCTTCCATCCTTGACGTCTCTCATCTTCGGATCATCTCCATTGTCGGGCTTCTTCCTCTTTGCATGCCAGTGCATGGGCTTTGCTTCCTTGGGATCTACGAAATACCGCTGGAGACAGGGAGTGATCGGTAATCACCGTACAGGTTTCTGGGGAGATTTCTTCCCGGCCTTCTTGTATCGAGAAGCATTGCACACCGGTCAGCTTGTTTTTTCTGCGTGCTCCTTTCGATAAATTATGCAATCGTTGATGCATGCATGGTATCTAAATGTGGCAGCTCAAGAGGGCACACGATCTTCTTGGCCTCATCCACACTAGTAGGACAAAGATTCCCCGCGGGAAGAATATCATTTAGGTACTTGAGATGCTCATCGAGGCTAGTGTCGGTCCATTTGTTTTTAGTCTTCGTCTTCAGGAGTTGGACCGTGATACTCAAGCGGGTCATCTCAGGATTGCAACCATGATATAATGGAGTGTTCAAGTCTACCACCAGTTGTTGCAGCTTGGCCTCCTCTCTAGAAATAGCTCTTTTAGTACTCGTCTCCTTGCGAAGCAGTGCTTGAACATGAGGGTCCCGCATGATTGAACTTAGTATCGACGAACTCTACAGCGTTGAGTCCATGTTCTCTCCGCCGCCATGTCTGGCCCCTTCTCCACCGCCATGTCCGGACTCTTCCCCGCCGCCATTATCGATCATCTCTTCGTCTTGCCCAGTGTCGTCATTGGCTGCCCCGTCGGCGTCCTCAACATCATCATCATCTTCTTCAATTATCCACCGAGTATATCCATCCATGAAAGCAGTCATGAGCAGGTCCACTTCGAGACGACCATCATCATATCTGTCGACCCAAACTCATCCTTTGTATTTTCGACAGGGACATAAAAGCTCTAACAGGTTATTTCCTGCACCGCTGACCGCAACCACCTATCCACTATCATTCCACTAACCATCATGAACGCATGCATGATAATAATAAACAAATTGTTTTAAAAAATGCGTGCATGCATCAAAGTCATACAAAAATTCGGCATGAACTTCCCTAAAAATAGGACATATAGCGTTTGCCCGAAATTCGCCGAAACAGAAACTAATCGACATTTCGGCAAAACATGGGCAACTCACAAGCACAATTCGGCGTTGATACGTCTCCAACGTATCTATAATTTTTGATTGTTCCATGCTATTATATTACATGTTTTGGATGTTTATGGGCTTTACTTTATACTTTTATATCATTTTTGGGACTAACCTACTAACCGGAGGCCTAGCCCGAATTGCTGTTTTTTTGCCTATTTCAGTGTTTCGAAGACAAGGAATATCAAACGGAGTCCATATGGAATGAAACCTTCGGGAGCGATCTTTTTGGAACAAACGCAACCCAGGAGACTTGGAGTGGACGTCAAGAAGCAGGCGAGGCGGCCACGAGGGTGCTAGGCGCGCCCTAGGGGGGTGGGCGCGCCCCCACCCTCGTGGGCCCCTCGTGGCTGCACCGACCTACTTCTTCCTCCTATATATATCCACGTACCCAAAAACATACAGGAGCACCACAAAACCCTATTTCCACCGCCGCAACCTTCTGTATCCGTGAGATCCCATCTTGGAGCCTTCGTCGGTGCTCCGCCGGAGGGGGAATTGATCATGGAGGGCTTCTACATCAACACCATAGCCTCTCCGATGAGTTGTGAGTAGTTTACCATAGACCTTTGGGTCCATAGTTATTAGCTAGATGGTTTCTTCTCTCTCTTTGAATCTCAATACAAAGTCCTCCTTGATCTTCTTGGAGATCTATTCGATCTAACTCTTTTTGCGGTGTGTTTGTCGAGATCCGATGAATTGTCGGTTCATGATCAAGTTTATCTATGAGAAATATTTGAATCTCCTCTGAATTATTTTATGTATGATTTGTTATCTTTGCAAGTCTGTTCGAATTATCAGTTTGGTTTGGCCTACTAGATTGATCTTTCTTGCAAGGAGAAGTTCTTAGCTTTGGGTTCAATCTTGCGGTGTCCTTTCCCAGTGATAGCAGGGGCAGCAAGGCACGTATTGTATTGTTGCCATCAAGGACAAAAAGATTGGGTTTATATCATATTGCTTGAGTTTATCGCTCTACATCATGCTTGCCTAATGCGTTACTCTATTCTTATGAACTTAATACTCTAGATGCATGCTGGATAGCGGTCGATGTGTGGAGTAATAGTAGTAGATGCAAAATCGTTTCGATTTTCTTGTCATGGACATGATGCCTATATACATGATCATGCCTAGATATTCTCATAACTATGCACTTTTCTATCAATTGCTCCACAGTAATTTGTTCACCCACCGTAATACTTATGCTATCTTGAGAGAAGCCACTAGTGAAACCTATGGCCCCCGGGCCTATATTTTATCATATAAGTTTCCAATCTATTTTATTTTGCAATCTTTACTTTCCAATCTATATCATAAAAATACCAAAAATATTTATCTTATCTTATTATCTCTATCAGATGTCACTTTTGCAAGTTACCGTGAAGGGATTGACAACCCCTTTATCACGTTGGTTGCGAGGTTCTTGTTTGTTTGCGTTGGTACGAGGGACTTGTGAGGAGCCTCCTACTGGATTGATACGTTGGTTCTCAAAAACTGAGGGAAATACTTACGCTACTTTGTTGCATCAACCTTTCCTCTTCAAGGGAAAACCAACGCAATGCTCAAGAGGTAGCAGGCGTCCACTCATGCCACACACACAATTTCCATCATATCACCAGATTATGTCATATCGCACACAAATACACATATTTCCGTCTTGCAACAACATAAGTTTTTAATCACCTATCTCGAGATCGAGCACATGGTGGAGATATAGTAGGGAGATGAAAAGTGGACAAAGCTCTTCTTGAAAAGGCTAGATCTAGTTAGGGGGTACATAGGTCACTTCACTAAATGCTACATCTACCTAGCTAGCTAGTTTGGGAGGAGACAACATCAGCTAGTGGAGGGGGAAGGAAAAAGACAAAGGAGATACATTAATGGAGGTGGTGTAGTTAGCTAGCAGTAATAAAGAGAGAGAAAGGTAGGTAGAATAAGGAGAGTAATGGCAGGAGAAGTAGTGAGGAAGAAGCAAATTGAGGGAGAGAGGAGGAGGGAGGTAGGGGAAAGTGAGGAAGAGAGGATGGAGGAGGGGGGGGGAGGGTAAAGGTGGTATATGCTACGGCTTAGCAGTAGCGATTGATACATCTCCAACATATCTAGAATTTTTGATTGTTCCATGTTGTTATATTATCGTTCCTGGATGTTTTACAATCATTTTATATCACTTTTTGGTACTAACCTACTGACATAGTGCCCAGTGCCAGTTGCTGTTTTCTGCATGTTTTTTACATCGCAGGAAATCAATATCAAACGGAGTCCAAACGCAGTGAAACTCCCAGAGGATTTTTTTGGGCCAGAAGACATCCAGTGAGCCAAGGAAGCACCTGGGGGTGCCTCGAGGGGAGCAGCACCCACCAGGGCGCGCCAGGAGGCCCAGGTGCACCCTGGTGGGTTGTGCCCACCTCGGGTGCCCCCTGAACCACCTCTTTGCTCTATAAATACCCCAATATTCCAGAAACCCTAGGGGAGTCGATGAAAATCAATTCCAGCCGTCGTAGAGTCCAGAACCACCAGTTCCAATCTAGACACCATCACAGAGGGGTTCACCACTTCCATTGGTGCCTCTCCGACGATGCGTGAGTAGTTCTTTGTAGACCTATGGGTACGTAGTTAGTAGCTAGATGGCTTCCTCTATCTCTCTCTCTCTCTCTCTTGATTATCAATCCAATGATCTCTTGGAGATCCATATGATGCAAGCCTTTTTGCGGTGTGTTTGTTGGGATCCGATGAACTTTGAGTTTACCATTGGATCTATGTTTTTATCCATGAATGTTATTTGAGTCTTCTTTGATCTCTTATATGCATGATTGCTTATAGCCTCGTATTTCTTCTCCGATATTTGGTTTTTTTGGCCAACTTGATCTATTTATCTTGCCATGGGAAGAGGTGCTTCGTAGTGGGTTCGACCTTACGGTGCTTGATCCCAGTGACAGAAGGGGAACCGACACGTATGTATCGTTGCTACTAAGGATAACAAGATGGGAGCTATATCTTCATAATAGATAAATGGATCTTGTCTACATGACGTCATCGTTCTTATTGCATTACTCCATTTTTCCATGAACTTAATACGCTAGATGCATGATGGATAGCGGTCGATGTGTGGAGTAATGGTAGTAGATGCAGGCAGGAGTCGGTCTACAAATCTTGGACGTGATGCCTATATACATTGCCTAGATATCATCATGATTATTTGAAGTTCTATCAATTTCTCAACAGTAATTGTTTTCCCACCGTTTGCTATTTTTCTCGAGATAAGCCACTAGTGAGACCTACAGCCCCCGGATCTCTTTTCATCATATTTGCCTTTGCGATCTGTTTTCCTTTGCATTTATTTTCAGATTCATTGAACTAGAAATACAAAAATACCTTGCTGCAATTTATTTGTTCCGCGATCTATTTATCCTATCTACCACATTTACCTCACGTTATTTTCCTATCTTGAGGCGACGTACCTGAAGGGATTGACAACCCCTTTAACACGTCAGGTTGCGAGTATTTGTTATTTGTTTGCAGGTGCTGTTTACGTGGTGTGAGGAGGTTCTCTTACTGGTTCGATAACCTTGGCCTCATCAGTGAGGGAAATACCTACCGTCGCTATACTGCATCATCCCTTCCTCTTTGGCGAAATACTGACGTAGTTCTAGGAGACATCAAAAGGAATTTCTGGTGCCGTTGCCGGGGAGGATCTTCAACATCAACCAGGTTCCTAATCACAAATAACATCTCCTTGCAATTTACATTATTTTCCATTTGCCTCTCATTTTCCTCTCCCCCATTTAACAAAAATTTGCCATTTTATCCGCCCTCTTTTTCATTCGCCATTTTCTTGTCAGATCTCTTATTTGCTTGAACTTGTCACCATGAGTGTCTTTGGTATGGTAAAAACAGATGATGGCCTAACTCCTAAAATGGAGCGTACGGGTAATCTGGATGCCAAAACTTTTGTCTTGGGGCAAGGGAAATTTGTGGGAAAAGAACATATCCAAGAATTTTTCAATTGTGTCAAAAAAGTTAAGTCTTGATGATATCCCTATACTTAAAAGGACTAAATCTTATGCGGAAGCTATTTCGGCACTTGCTTTGAAGCTTGAAACTAGATTTATTCATATCCATACCACCTTGCAAAGATTGTTCCACGAGTTGCCCGTTATAAAGGATCCTAAAGCTAAAATGTTAGCCACTCTTGTTTTGATGGATGAATTTGACTACCACTAGTAGAAAACAGGGCTTTCGTCCAGGCCAGTTTAGCCCATTAGTCCCGGTTCAATCCAGAACCGGGACCAATGGAGCTATTTGCCCCGGTTCGTGACCCCAGGGGGTCGGCCGGGCCACGTGGGCCATTGGTCCCGGTTCGTCCGGACCTTTTGGTCCCGGTTGGTGGGACGAACCGGGAACAATGGTCCTGGCTCGTGGCCCACCACTATTGGTCCCGGTTGGTGGCATGAACCGGGACCAAAAGGGTTACCTTTAGTCCCGGTTCATGCCACCAACCGGGACTAAAGGGTTGGCCCTCGTTGCACCCAGCTTTTAGTCCCACCTCGCCAACATAAGGGCGCCCACACCTGTTTATAAGCCCGTCCCTCTCTCTGTTGTTGATCTCCTCTCAAAGTGAAAATAGATGCACCTATAGAGGAAATTGGACCTAAATTTATAAATAAAAATTGATTATGAATTTATGTTTAATTTTCTCTATAAGTGCATCTATGTTCACTAACAGAGAAGTTTTTATTTTTTGTGACCTAAAAGAAAAAAGAAATCACCAAAAAACTGTATGTATTTATTTCTAAGTAGAACTGAAAAAATAATAGCACTAGTAAAGTTAATCACAAACTTCAAATTCACACAAATTTCAAAGAATTCAATTTCACTATTCACACAAATTTCAAAGAATTAAAAAATAAAGCAAAAAACCAAAAGAAAATAATTAATGCAGAAAACAAAACCAAAAAACTGGAAAAAACTAAAAATAGCAACAATAAGTATTTTATTGTAAGTAGAAACAAAATAAAATGAATAAAGCAACAAAGAAAACAAAAAAAGATTTTCCAAATTTGAAAACTAATGGCACTAACAGAAAGTTTATAATTTTTCTAAAACTAAAAGCAAAAAGAATTAAAAAATAAAGCAAAAAACAAAAGAAAATAAATAATGCAGAAAACAGAA
>NC_057813.1:678695901-678696625 GCF_018294505.1 Triticum aestivum | reverse complement strand
AGGAAGAAAGGAGAAGAAGAGGGGAGAGGAAGAAGAGGAGAAATAAATAAGAAGAAGAAAAAAGAAGAAAAAGAAGAGGAGAAGAAGAAAGGAATAGAGGAGAAGAAGAAAAAATAGAAAAAAATTCTATTTTTTCTTCTTCTCCTCTATTCTTTTCTTCTTCTCCTCTTTTTTTTCTTCTTCTTTTTCTTCTTCTTCTTCCTTCTTCCTTCTTCCTCTTTACTTCCTTTTTCCTTATTTTCCTTTCTCGAGGGATAAGAAGAAAAAGAAGAGGAGAAGAAGAAAGAAAGGAATAGAGGAGAAAGAAGAAACTTTGACACGAGGGGGGGGTACCGATACCCCCTCCCCGATAACATTATTTTCCCATGTATATGTATGTTGCGTCGTTGTCGATATAACGAGGGTGTCGAGGATCGCCGAGGGGTCGAGGGTCGGGAACTAGGGTAGAGGGTCGAGGGTCGTTAAGGGGTCAAGGGTCGAAGGTTTCAGGGTCGAGGGTTCCTATAGTGTCAAAGTATTGAAGAAATCCATGGCTTCATCATTAGCCGGAAGTAACCATGGCATGATGGTACGAAGTCCTCCAATGTTATTCTGGAATGGAGTCCTGAATAGGATAATTTGCCTTTTTGTACAAATCTCAGCAAAGGCCTTTCAAATAACGATATTCGGAAGGTTCTTGCTGAACTTTGTACCAAAAAGCGAATTATCCTATCTGGGAGTCCGT
>NC_057813.1:678691021-678695891 GCF_018294505.1 Triticum aestivum | reverse complement strand
TCTTCTTCTCCTCTTTTTTTTCTTCTTCTTTTTCTTCTTCTTCTTCCTTCTTCCTTCTTCCTCTTTTCCTCCTTTTCCTTATTTTCCTTTCTCGAGGGATAAGAAGAAAAGAAGAGGAGAAGAAGAAAGAAAGGAATAGAGGAGAACGAAGAAACTTTGACACGAGGGGGGGGTACCGATACCCCCTCCCCGATAACATTATTTTCCCATGTATATGTATGTTGCGTCATTGTCGATATAGCGAGGGTTTCGAGGATCGCCGAGAGGTCAAGGGTCGGGAACTAGGGTAGAGGGTCGAGGGTCGTTAAGGGGTCAAGGGTCGAAGGTTTCAGGGTCGAGGGTTCCTATAGTGTCAAAGTATTGAAGAAATCCAATAGCTTGTGGGCGTCGATGCCCACGTCGATGCCCACGTCACTTGTGGGACATAGATGTACTGTTCAACGCCGACCCCCTCCCGATAGCTTCAACACGTGGGGGGGGGTCGACATTACCCCCTCCTAGCTTGAAGCGTTCTCGAGGCCACCCCCTAACCCTTGAAGAGTTGTCGAGGCCACCCCAAACCCTAGACGAATCCTTATTGTGATTAGCTAGCTAGTTCTACGTTTGCCACTAATATATCCATATCTGTCATGTTTGAATAATAATTGCCATGTTGTAAATATTTGTAGAAACTATGGACACCCCCCGAGACGAAGCACAAGAAGCGTTGTTCAGGGACATAATCGCAGAAGGAAGTGATGCCCTCTCGATGTTTCTCAACGACAACGATGGTCTGGAAGGAGAGGGTGAAGAAGCAGCTGGCCCTCTCCTCATTGATTTACATGGCTCCGATGACCCAATGCCGGTGCAAGAAGGAGAGGGTGAAGAAGTAGACCGTGAGGACGGCTCTGGTGATCACCAAACCGAGTCCGGCCAGGTATATATATTAGTTATGCCTGTGCTGACTAGCTAATTGATGCATTCATTGTTTTGGTATGTACACATATTAATTAACTCTCGTCTTTGTTCTTTTTTCTAGCCCTCCGGATCGAGCACAACTTCGGTAAAGAGACGAGGCCCGAAGAAAAAGTTGAGCTCGGATGAAAAGTTTGAGATCATATAAATCGCGCGCGACGGCCAACTGATTGAACCCTACCGGACAAAGAAGGCATTTGTTGCTCAGTGTGGGGTTCTGGTTAGGGACAAGATCCCGATCAGCATCCAGCAATGGTATAAGCCTAAGAACGAAGACCCTGAGGTGTCTTATGTCCATGAGATGCAGAAAGAGAATCTTTGGACTGAGCTGAAGTCATATTTCACCCTACCGCCGAAGGATGATCCGGAGAAGCCAGTTATAGAGCCATTAATCAAGTCTTTTGCTCTGAGGAAGATGGCAGACCTATTCAGGAATTGGAAGAAAGTCCTCAATAGGTATGTTGAAAAAAATGAGATACCAGAATTCATTGGCAAATATGAGAAGATCAGAGATGACTGGCCCGCATTTGTGGCCCACAAGACATCGGAAAAGAGTAAAAAAATGTCGGCGACAAACAAGAGAAATGCTGAGAAGAAGAAGCTTCACCATCGCACGGGGTCAGGTGGCTACCTCGTAGCCCAGCCTAAGTGGGCCAAGGCTGAGAATGATCTGCTTGATAAAGGGATCGAACCAGAGACAATGAACTGGCCAGAACGTTGCCGGACATGGTTCTTTGGGGTCGGCGGATCCTTGGACCCTATAACAGGGAAGTGCATTTGGACGGAGGAACAATTGGACATACCAGTCAAGAAGCTTCAGCAATATATCGAAGCAGTGCAGCAAGGGACGTTCGTTCCAGACAGGGAGAAGGACGAGCTCACAATGGCCCTCGGCAATCCTGAGCACCCTGGACGGACACGAGGCACGCCAGGCTCCGTTTCGTGGAAGGCTGGATTTCCGGACGCAGGGGGTTACAAAACCCACGAGAGGAGGAAGAAACTGGAGCAGAGCCAACTGCAGTCGCTGCACGAAAGGGTAATGGGGCTAGAGGAATGAGAAGCAGATCGCAGCAAACGACCTGCCGAAGCTTCCCCCGAAGCTACCCCGCCATCTCAGCGGAAAAGCAGCGTGGCTTCCACCGAGCTGCTTCAGCCAGAGCATGCCTTGACGGCTCCTGCCAGCTATCCCGTGGATGCTATCACGAATGCTGAAAATTGCCACCTTATGGCTCAATGGAGCAATTTGAAGGTCAAGGCGGCTGTTGGCTCTGTTTATCCTACTAAACCCGACTCAACTTTTCACTGCCGGCCGATTCCAGAAGGATATGCTAAGGTGATGGTCGATGAAATAACGGAGGGATTTGAGGACCTCCGGCTTGACCACCCTACCGGTGAAGGGGAGTATCGGCTGGGTTCTGCTCTGAAGACTCCATGCCTATGGCGGAAGGATCTCATCAACCTTCCGAACTGGACGCCTCCGCCTCCTCCTCCTCCTCCGGCGAGTCAGGGCACTCCGCCTCCTCCACCGGCGAGTGACGATCAGGGCACTTGGCCCGCTCCTTCTCCGGCGCGTGACGGCACTCCGCCTCCTTCTCCGCCTGCCCCGGCGCGCCCGAGCAGCCAGCCTCCTCCTTCTCCGCCTTGTCAGCAAGGGCAGAAGAGACCTGCCGCCGCTCCGGCTTCTACGGCGCGTCGCAGTCCTTCTCCTCCAGCTCGTAAGCAAGGAAAGAAGACATCCGCTCCGTCTACTCTGCCGGCATCTAGCAGTACAGCCAAAGGCGGGAGGAGATACAGATTTGGTCCTTCTCTGAAGACTCCAGAGAAGTTACCGTACGAGAGGAGCGAGGAGGAAAACGCGAAGATCACGCAGACCGAAGTGGATGACTGGTTTCAAGGGTTGAAAGCAAAGAGACATCCACCTCCGGAGGAGAAGGTAGAAGGGAAGCGCACTCTGGCTGCCCTGAGAAAACCACCCAAGTCTTCGCCGAAAGGCAACTATGAGCGCATTATTGGAAAGGCATTTGCCGAAGTGGAGAGGTTGGGAAGTACTAAAAGTGATCAAAGGATGAAAGAACGACGAGCTGGGAAACAAATTGCCCAGCTCGGCGAACAAGCGAAGCAATCGTGCCCCCCGCTCAAGGTGCCTGCTAGCGACATCGTCGATCCGAGGATGGTGCCTGTTTATGGCAATCCTGCAAATTACCTGCCCGACGATGTACATTATGATATCTTGGAGGTGCAGATACAAAGATACGAGTACGGGAAGCCTCTCGTCAAAGATGAAAGTTCTCTATCAATGATGATGCGAAGATTGCATGATTGGTACATGAAAACCTGCAAAGAGTCTGAGGGGAGGAATACTTTGTATATGAGAGTTAAAAAGGAGCATGACCTCCTTGGAATTGAACTGTTGCCTATTCCATTTGAGGAGTTCTATCAGTTTTTCAATCAATTGGCCATCGATAAAGCAACGGTCACCTCCTACTGTCTGTAAGTAGTACTACTTCCATCATTAAGTCTCTCTATATAACTCAGCCCTTTCATTTGCATTATAATTATCCTCACTATATTATGCAGATTGAAGATCGCCGAATTGAAGAAAAGACAAGTGGGAGATATTGGGTTCATTAACACGTATCTCATAGATGCAACTGAGGTTCAATATCGTGCCCAAGAAACCAAGGCCAACTTGCTACGATCGTTGGAAATAAATGAACACAAAGATATAATACTCTTTCCTTACAACTTCAAGTGAGTGTTACTGTCTTGTGGCATATTCGGTTTCCTTATTAGTCCAGGTTATAGTAATGTAATATTGATGAGTTATGCATGTGTGCGCAGCTACCACTATATTCTCCTAGAGATTAAGCTTGAGAAGGGAGTAGTAACTGTTTTAGACTCCAAGCGAAAAGATCCCAAGGAGTATGCGGACATGACTGAAATGCTCGAGAAGTAAGTTAAATCGATCATTATCCACCATATCAGCAACTTAATTTGTTCATTTCTGATATCAAGTAATTGTTTTCTTTGTAAGGCAGGGCTTGGATAAAATTCACCAAAAAAGCTCCGGGACTATCGAAGAAGCTGCAATTTAGGCACCTGAAAGTAAGTACTATATAGTAGCATATTCCAGGCATCTCCTAGTGATTCAAGCGCTAGTTTCATCAATACCATTTAGCATGCTTGCTAATTATCAGTTTGATTGACCTCTATTTCTTGTAAAGTGGTTGTGGCAGGAACAAGGGAATGATTTCTGTGGATACTACATTTGCGAGTCCATCCGCCACACGACCTGTGAGCGGGGCTACTCCGACAAACAATATGAAGTGCGTAAATAACAATATTCACAATTTTATTTTATTACCATCATTTGTGTTGAGTTTCATTCATTCATATATATATATATATATATATGTATTGACCCCCTTCTTAAAATTAGATGTTTCGGATGCGGGATGAACTCCTAGCACCAGATCGCATGCGAGCAATTCAAGAGGAATTGGCGGCATTCTTTCTTGACCACGTGATCGCTGAAGACGGAGAATACTATGTGGACCACGCGTCCGTATTTTAGGAGATTATATATTTGTAAAAGATAATTATTGTATATATGTAGCCGGTAGTGTCGGATAGATATACGAGAACTTGTTTGTTCGACCAATCTCTCAGAGAAGGAGAGGTGGTCGATATCACTTCTCTCTGTATGCATATATGTTCATGACGATCTTCTGTTTGCTTACTAGCTAGCTAGCGTGTCTAGCTAGTCCTCTCTATACGTATGTATGTATGGTACGTAGCGTCGACCAAGCACGGACAAAAGAGATGACACTTCTCTCTATTAATTAGCTAGCTATAGCACAATATGTGAAACACCTAAATTAACCCCCCAAAACCCCCCAACCCCCCCCCCCCCTTT
>NC_057813.1:678683202-678690803 GCF_018294505.1 Triticum aestivum | reverse complement strand
CACAGCCACATAAACGCTGACGCGTGGATGCCTATTGGTCCCGGTTGGTGCCACCAACCGGGACCAAAGGCCCTCCTGCTTGGGCTCAAGGGACAGGCCACGTGGAGGCCCTTCTGTCCCGGTTCTGGATTGAACCGGGACTAAAGGGGGGAGGCATTAGTACCGACCCTTTAGTCCCGGTTCACCAACCGGGACTAAAGGCCCTTACCAACCGGGACAATAGGCCCTTTTTCTACTAGTGTACATAATATGGGAAGCTAGGGAAATCTTTGATTTTTATGGCATGAAACGTGAAAAACCCGTGATTGATGAAATTGTTTATAATAGTGATTATGCTTAAGGAATTTTCTTGGAGATAACCAAATATTTGATGAGAATCTTCAAAAGCAAGTCCCTGTTTTAGATATGATCCAACAAGTTGTTAACGACGTTAATCAACAATACTCTTGGATCACTGCCGGAAATCAAAGGGGTTATAATAAAAAGCAACTTGATAGTGCTAAGGTTTCCATAGACAATGTGTTTTATGTTTTATTTACAAAGCCTCCCAACACAAATACCTCCAAGGAAAAGAAGGAGAAGGATGGCAAAACTTAGATACTACGCGGTATGCCTAGATAGGGGCCTAAAAAGATAGTGCTTGTTGGGAGGCAACCCAATGAATAAAATTTATTTTTACTTTTTTCTTTATGTTCTTATGTGTTAGCACAATTATTCTACAGTTATGATAGTATTTTTGTGTTTTAGTTAGTATTTGTACAAATCCAGGCCTTTGGGAAGACTTGGGTGAAAGTTGATTTGATCTTGCTGAAAAACACAAACTTTTAAACTCTTGAGATTATTTGTAATTTTTAACATATTAGATATTTTTAGTTGATTCTTTTTGCATGAGATTAATAGACAAATTCCTCACGTCTACCAATTTATTTTAGAATTTTTGGAGTTGCAGAAGTATTAGAAATATTCAGATTGCTACAGACTGTTCTGTTTTTGACAGGTTCTATTTTCTTTGCGTTGTGTGCTTGTTTTGATGATTCTATGGTTTTCTTTGATGGGTTTTTGCCATGGAAAAGTTGGAATACAGTAGATATAATGCAAAAACAAAATAAGAATAGGTTTTATACAGTACTTATAGTAGTGGTTTGCTTTCTTATACTGACTGATCTCACGAAGGTTTTGTTTGAGTTTTGTGTGATTGAAGTTTTCAAGTTTTGGGTGATCTTATGATGGATGAAGGAATAAGGATTAGCAAAATGCTAAGCTTGGGGATGCCCGAGGCACCCCAAGGTAATATTCAAATAATTAGCAAGCAACTAAGCTTGGGGATGCCCCCGAGTGGTATCCCCGCTTTCTTCTAACAACCATCGGTATTTTACTTGAAGTTATATTTTTATTTGTCACATAATATGAGTTTTGCTTGGATCGTCTTGTATGATATGAGTCTTTGCTTGTTTTTCTTTGTGTTCTAATTATTCAATCCTTGTTGTACACACCTTTCTGAGAGAGGCAAAAATTATGCTATGCTTGCTCCTATGCTTCACTTAAATTTTTAGAGCCTTGGATTTGCTCTAGTGCTTCACTTATATCTTTTTGAGCACGGTGTGCTTTGTTATTTTTGAGGAAATGCTATCATGATTGACTTAGATTTATTTTGTAGTTAGTAATTTTTTTAAGAAATTCTCTCTTGCTTCACTTATATTATTTTGAGATACAGAAAAATTATGCTCATGTTCTTCACTTATATTTGTTTGAGCTTATAAAAGCAACATATAAAAAATAGTCCCAAATTGATAGATATCCAAGGGGTGGGGGTATAATAAAAACTTTCCCACCGGTCTCGGCACCGCCATCGGTATCAGCGCCGTAAGTGTCGATGTCAGTGTCAGTACCATCATCGAGGCCGACCTGCAAACCTTGACTGTGCTTAGCAGACAAAAGGTCGAGGTACTGTTGTTCACACTCATAATCCATCTCGTCTGCATCTTGGTTAGAAGGCCCGGTTTCTTTGTTGTTTGACATATTTCCTATGATTAACTCTCCTCTTTTAATTCTAAAATTAAAAAAATGAGAAATGACATATAAAAAGATCTATGTCTGCCAGAATGTCATTCATGTCAAAACTAGACAATTGCTTTGAATCATATAAAAGTACATATGTCCATGCTATAACGAAAAGAAATTTGATGAACATGTTAGGCAACATTCCACATCAAAAATTCTATTTCTATCATCTACCTACTCGAGGATGAGCAGGAATTAAGCTTGGGGATGCTGATACGTCTCCAACATATATATAATTTTTGCTTGTTCCATGTTGTTATATTATCATTCTTGGATGTTTTACAATTATTTTATAGTCATTTTATATCATTTTTGGTGCTAACCTATTGACATAGTGCCCAGTGCCAGTTGCTATTTTCTGCATGTTTTTTACATCGCAGGAAATCAATATCAAACGGAGTCCAACCGTAGCGAAACTCCTGGAGGATTTTTTTTGGGCCAAAAGACATCCAGTGGACCAAGAAGCACCTGGGGTGCCTCTAGGAGAAGCACCCACCGGGGCGCGCCAGGAGGCCCAGGTGCGCCCTGGTGGGTTGTGCCCACCTCGGGTGCCCCCTGAACCGCCTCTTTGCTCTATAAATACCCCAATATTCCATAAACCCTAGGGGAGTCGAAGAAAATCAATTCCAGCCGCTGTAGAGTCCAAAACCACCAGATCCAATCTAGACACCGTCACAGAGGGGTTCACCATTTTCATTGGTGCCTCTCTGATGATGCGTGAGTAGTTCTTTGTAGACCTATGGGTCTTTAGTTAGTAGCTAGATGGATTCCTCTTTCTCTCTCTCTCTTGATTATCAATACAATGGTCTCTTGGAGATCCATATGATGTAAGCCTTTGTGCGGTGTGTTTGTTGGGATCCGATGAACTTTGAGTTTATGATTAGATCTTTGTTTTTATACATGAAAGTTATTTGAGTCTTCTTTGATCTCTTATATGCATGATTGCTTATAGCCTTGTATTTCTTCTCCAATATTTGGGTTTTGTTTGGACAACTTGATCTATTTATCTTGCAATGGGAAGAGCTGCTTTGTAGTGGGTTCGATCCTACGGTGCTTGATCCCAGTGACAGAAGTGGAACCGACACATATGTATCGTTGCTACTAAGGATAACAAGATGGGATCTATATCTTCATAACAGATAAACGGATCCTGTCTACATGATGTCATTGTTCTTATTGCATTACTTTGTTTTTTGATGAAATTAATACACTAGATACATGCTGGAAGCGGTCGATGTGTGGAGTAATAGTAGTAGATGTAGGGAGGAGTCGGTCTACTAATCTTGGACATGATGCCTATATAATGATCATTGCCTGGATATTGTCATGATTATTTGAAGTTCTATCAATTGCCCAACAGTATTTGTTTTCCCACCGTTTGCTATTTTTCTCGAGAGAAGTCACTAGTGAAACCTACGGCCCCCGGATCTCTTTTCATCATATTTGCCTTTGCGATCTGTTTTCCTTTGCATTTATTTTCAGATCTATTAAACCAAAAATACAAAAATACCTCTCTGCAATTTATTTGTTCTGCGATCTATTTATCCTATCTACCACTTTTACCTCACGTTATTTGCCTATCTTGAGGCACCGTACCCGAAAGGGATTGACAACCCCTTTAACACATCGGGTTGCAAGTATTTGTTATTAGTGTGCAGGTGCTGTTTACGTGGCGTGAGGGGTTCTCTTGCTAGTTCGATAACCTTGATCTCATCACTTAGGGAAATACCTACCGTCACTATACTGCATCATCCCTTCCTCTTTGGGGAAATACCGACGTAGTTCTAGCAGATATCAAAAGGAAATGAACTAAAGAGGCCGACATAGTGCGATAATGATAGAAATTGCATGTCGACCATCGCCCTCACGATTGCGTAGTCATTAATGTATTTAAGTAGTGAGTCCAGTACTTGAACTTTTCCCTCGTCAACTTGCATGATTAGCAGGATCCAGTGTAAACTGCATGGGCACCCGTTTGTATAATTAAGCTCGCATGTGCATAACTCATCAACTACACTTATTAACATCTAGTAGGTAAAAACAGAATTTGTAGTACAAGACAGTGTCACTCACCAGAAGTTGTAAGGAAGTAGTATTTCTGGTTGGGTATTTAGTCCCTTCAAAAACTATAGCAAGTTTCTCTTTGTGTCTTTTCTCGACCATTTAATTGACCATGTATCTTGATTAATGGTATTTGGGTCAATGAACCCAATGCCATAGCGTCCATCTTTTTTCATTTCATACATCTTCATTCTACATAATACCACAAAAAAGAATATAGTGAGGATAATTACAAGTAATGAACTAGCACAGCTAGCTAGAGACTTAAATTACAGAAAGAAATCGCTTACAGACAATAGCAACTGACGATAGATTTGTCGAGTGCGTCTTGATTGAATAACTAAAACATTTCTTGAAACTCAACCAACAAATCTTTTCATGGAAGTAATGCTCTTCCTTGACTTTCACCATGAGGGACTCTCGCTCGTTGTTTACTTCTTAGGTACCACTCATGCAATGTGCGCATTCTCGTTGATAGGAGCGGGATCTCCTCAGGCTTAACCAGAGGTTGGTCGGGGACATATTTCCATCTTATTTACTCCTCTTTATACCCGGGGAGTTCCTCGATGCCTAGGAGTTGTTTAACAGTGATATCGGCCTCTTTAGCCTGCCTTATGTGATCGACGGTTATTACCAGCTGATCGGCGGTACTCACATGTGGTTGTACAATGAGCGGGGGGATCGATTGCACTGCCAGTCCTCCTAGCTGGGGAACAGTTTTCCCGCTTTTTTACCAGCTTCTTGGCTCGAGCTCAAGCTCGACTTCTTCTCTTTTTGTGCATGATATAACTTCTTGATAGAGCAATCATAGCCCAAGTCCTTTTGCTTCACAACCGGTTGAGCATTATCAATAAAGTGTTGTACCACTTTCTCAGGTACTTTATCCTTTGGCGGCAGGGAGGGGGGTTCGATATAAAATGGGCTTCTACTTGGGCATCAACTATGGCCATGTTTTCCTCCTCAGTATAGTCGTAAGGCAACTTTGGAAGAGGCTTGAGGCTTGGACCATACACTACAAAAAAATACACTTCCGTGATGATACGTGTTTGTCATAGTAGGTCGCTTTTTTTGTCATGCATGTACATCCATGACGATTTTATGACAGAATCAAGATAGTCATACCTGTGCTGTCGTAGAAGTGTTCCATGACATTACCAAAGTTATCTTCACGGAAGTGTCCACTTCCATGATGGTAAATCATGCGTCACAGAAGTGCTTTCGTCAAGGGTGACCGACACGTGGCATCCACTGTAACGGAACGCCGTTAAGCTATCGGGTCGGGTTTTGGATCCAATAATCCGTTAACACCCCCGACCAATGGGGATTTTCCACATGTAAAATCATCATTGGCTGGAGGAAACACGTGTCGGCTCATCGTTGGGACACATGTCATCCACTCATTGGACAGAAGGTGCCTATGATACGTCGACACGTGGCACGGCCCATCAAGTTTAAATGGGACGGCCCAACTAAAGGCCCACAAGATTTTGCGGCCATAATGGGCCGCCCCAGCTAAAGGCCCACGAGATTTTGCCGACCATAATGGGCCGGCCCAGCTAAAGACCCACAAGATTTTGTGGGCCATAATGGGCCGGCCCATGTAAAGGCCCACAAGATTTTTGTGTGCCATAATGGGCCGGCCTAGGTAAAGGCCCACAAAATTCTTGCGGATCATAATGGACCGGCCCAGCTAAAGGCCCACGAGATTTCGCCGACACTAATGGGCCGGCCCAGCTGTAGACCCACAAGAGTTTGAGGACCCTAGTAGGCCGACCCATTAACTGGCTGCCATGTTTTGGGCCAAATGTCGGCCCATATTTGATCCGGTCCATTAATGGTCTGCCACATTCCGGGCCTAATAATGGCCCATATGAGATCCGGCCCGTTAAAAGCCTCCCACGTTCTGGGCCAAATCACGGCCCAGATCAGGTCCGACCCTTTAAGAGGCTTCGGCCTCAATTATGGTCCATATCAGATTCGGCCCGTTAACTAGACGCTATGCTTTTGTGCCCACTTGCAAAAGGTCATTTAGTAATTCGTCCTGATATTAGTTTCGGCCTGTTAAGGGCCCGTTTAACATTTCGGCCCTATATTAATTTTGGCCTGTTAAAAGCCCGTCATATAGTTGAGCCTAACTATGGCCCGGTTTGCATCCGGCCTGCTCGCAGCCGATATCTGATTGGGCCAAACAAGGACCGAGACAATTTGGCCTGTTAAAAGCCCATGATTTGATTCGCACAATCATGGGTCGGGGTCCATTTCGGGCTGCTGTCGGCCTGTGAGCTGTTCGGCACGTTTGAGGCCCAACCTACTTCTCAGCCTCCTAAAAGCCCATTGAGTTTTCTTGCGAAAAGAGGGTCGGGGGTTACTCGGCCTATGAAAGGCCCGAATCTACTAGTGGGCTAGTTTGATGGGGCCCATGATGCGGATCATACATCGTGATTGCATGATGGTCCGATTATGTACCATAATTTTACGTTTTGGCCGCTTTACTGCGAAGACAGGATATATATACAGTAAAATAACTGCAGCATCATGAATAAGAAAAAACCTAGACTATACAATAAAGAAATTACGGCATATTACATCCACTGGGCATCAAAGTTTGCCACTATGATAATAAATCACAAGCAGACAGCAGATTACATACACTAGGCATCAAAGATTGCCACCAATGCAAATAAACATGCTGACAAAATAATATACAAAACCGAGAACACTTCAATAGAGTTCAAGAAAGGTTAGCCCTGCTCGCGAGCTGCAGCGCAAGCACCTGAGCAAGATGATGAGACTGCGCTTGTTCAACACTTATATCTTCCTCACTCTGAAAGATAAACAAGCAGACAGATGACAGGTTTTGCATATAAAAGTATTAGTATTGACAATTCATCACATTTCTTACAGACGAATAAAGTGACACAGTTTAAAAATGCATTAACACAATATGGTATTGTTCAGGTCAAGACATGGCAGGAAATGACATTGTGAAGGAGTTGGCAGCTTCACGACACCACTGTATTACAAATCAAGAACTCATAAGTATCAATGGTTAGTGTGCTGTCAATTTATCCCATTTCAGATTGGCAAATAAAGAGACGATTTAAATAATAGTAGAATGATATGACATTGTTCATAGTTAAGACATTGTAGAATATGACATTGTGCTGTAGTGGGTAGGTTCACCACACCACTGGATTACAGATGAAGAACAGAAGCATACATGTAGTGCAAAAGAAGATCACTTGCTATGTATACTTTAATTTACATGGTATGAAGAAGGAACTTGGTTGTACAACTGAAAACTTAAATTGAAAAGGACAAAATGTTGTTTATGAACTACATAATAAACTTTAAACTTGCAATTTGATGCAAACACCAAAAATAAACAGTTGTTGCAGTCATGCCTAACCAAATATACACAACAAAGTTTGAAGGCTTCAGAAGGACAAACTTACATTACTAGTGAAGACAGGATCTAT
>NC_057813.1:678674735-678682988 GCF_018294505.1 Triticum aestivum | reverse complement strand
TAACACAGAATCTTCTTCATAAGCATTGCCTTTATTCTACATCTATTATATAATTAAAACATAAGTAAAAGAAGCCATCACGTTGATCCACATAGATTAAATTATCTTAGCCATTAGTTTCTTATATGAACGGCTGAGATTTAAAATTGCAACGTTACATACAAATATTGTCATAGACAAACAATTGGACTGTCACGTACAAACACGTAATTGTAGAGGTTGAGCTTCCACAAGAAAACAAACTAATTTGGAAGGAGCGACTTAGATTTGACAAGAAAAACAAATCTATTTTGAAAGGAGTAGTTCCGAGACAAAACTTCAGCGTACATGCATAGGACTCTTAAAACCAAGACACAGAATAGATGGATATACAACCTACATGCGTGCAAGGCAAGGCCGCTTTTAAATTGGAGATAAGTCAAATGGATACAACGTGCATGCATGGAAGCCAAGGACGCTGTAAAACCAAAGATAAACATACTGTACTCAAGCCTTATGGGACCTCGCCGGCGCACCGTCGCTCATGTTAACTGTTTCGACACAAGCGGCAGCACCACCATCGCTGATGCTGTTGCCACACAGGCGACAATCTGCGATTTAGAACCAGAGTAAGAACCATCAAAGGCATGCATTTTGTTGTGACTAGATTATCACCTATTATCTATTGGCTGGATATTTATGATTTTAGAATCGCCAGTCTGGGCTACGAGGCTATGGTAGCAGCAGATGCGTTTGTCGCAGGACAGGAATGCATGCGTGGCTGTGTGGTCGCTTAGTCAGGTTGTGGCGGCGAGATCACGTCGAGTAAAGTAGTGGTCGTGATCAAGAGCTTCGGCCGAGTATAACACAAGCACGCACGTACACATGCGTATGGACGTGAACAGGTGCGTTGAGCGATCTGTTTCTTGCATTGGTACATCACTTACGTGAATTGATTCCTCATTATCCCATCTACTACCTAGAATCGAACTCCATTGCTAGGCTACGATTGAGGCTTTTCGACATCAAGTCTCCATTCAATCGAACTCGAAACTCCCCACACAAAACAAGAATCAAACTCGAAATATTCGAAAATATAAAACCAATCTTTTAAGTTTCCAAATTCTGAAAATAAATAGGTAAGTACTTATACATGTATACTAGACGCGTGTAAAATTTTCATGTATACCTTTATAGTGAATAGCTCATGTGCTATAATTACATGAATTTATTATTATTTTGTGTAGATCCCACATAAAAGTATTTCATCATGAAATGTTACAGACAGGTAGTATACATCAACATGTATGTGTTTTATTACTTTTAGATTTTTATGAAACATAAAAAATTTTCATTTTGAATTTTTCAAAATTCAAGCTCCATGGAGCTCGAGCATGATTAGCAATTTCTGATAGGCTACAGAAATCATTTGCATGCATGCGTTTGTGAGATATATGCTTTTTTGTGCGTTATATGCATATGTTCAGTTTTCTAGCTGAGATATATATCATGCATGTGGGCATGATCACTTGGCTGTGAATTAACTACATATTTCTTAGATAGACGTCCAATGCATTTGACCTTTTGTTATAAATTCCATTTTATTTAGAGTGAATTGTTTTGTAGTGATTGGATGGAATTTAGAACATCTAATGGTTATGATATTCTATAATAGAGGTCGACAAAATGAATTTCCTTATTTTTTTTTGTTTTTTCATATTTTCTAGCATATCTTTCTTTACACTGTTCGGACGACCCAAATAGATTTATATGAATACACACCAATTGTTTTTTTAATATACAACGACAGCTAGATAGCCTAAGATGGTCAGACTACACAAACAATTAGAGTGAGAGGATATTGTCACGAGCATTTAGAAGCATGCATAGGAGGTCGACATCCATGATATCATGCTATCTACAAACAAAATTGCACATCAAACAGTGGTGATGCATATAGAGGAAGATAACATAATATTTAGGTAGTTAATTAATGATGAAATGGCTTGGAGTAGTAGGAATCTAATATATGTGCCGTTACTCACTTTTTGTCAGGCGGGCATCGATGACTTTAGCCACAATAATGCGTTTAACAAAAATATTTCACCTGTTGTTTAATGATTTTTCATAGGACACACATGCCAACTACAATAATTGTTTGTATTTTAACAGACCTATCAAAGGGGAATGACAAACAATAGTGGAAGAGAGAAATCTCAAGATTGGTATGAAATTATGTGGCTTGAATGGCAGGGTGCCAATTCTTATCACAGACCAAATCAAAAATAATACAATTAAAGGAAGAATTCCCAAATATTATCTCTTTTCCGAAGATGCACATTTTGGCACTTTTATAGTATAATATAACTATGGATGGACAAATAATGGTGGGGAGAAATATAATAAATATAACAATTAGTGGATATCTGACATTGTTCTAATAGATAGTGGTGGCATAGATACAGTGTATTTGCATGTGATCAATCTTTTCACTTTTCTCCGTAAAAATTCTAAAAGAATATCCAGTGCAAATATAAATGGACATGGATGAAAAGGTGAAACCGTTAAAGCTAGAGATTAGTTCCAAAGCCAATGGTTCGGCATGGTGGGATGCATGTCTTGGTCTTTAGATATTTCATTGAGGGGACAAGCATATCATTAGCATCAACTTCATAGAAAGTGTAGCAAAGTTTCATCATGTTTTATAATAGTATACATTTTGGATATATGTTTTATATAAATACATATATAGGGATGGATCAAATGAATGAACATATGTAGAGCAAAACCAGTAAAATAAATAAACCTATAAAGGAAGTCTAGCCGCGCAAATGCGCGGGCCACCCAACTAGTTTTGTTAAGAGTATATATATGTGATAATATACGAAAAAATGTAGAATATTTAAGATAAGATGAAGAGTGATGCTACATAACCAAGTAGCTATAAATGTATGTGCAGCGATACAGGCAAAAGGCACAGCCAAGAGCAATGCACAGCTAAACTTCTTCAGTACCAACCTTATGGTAAGAGTAAATATAGATCTTATGTGTAGAAAATGGAGGGCAAAGGAAAATAAGCTGCAGAGTGATGATACATGAGCAACTACCTGTCAATATAAGTATACTGATAAATTACAGCATGTACTTACAGGAACAATGTAGAGCTAAAAAAATCATTGGCATTGGATATATTCTACACTAATGTAACTATTCATACAGATTAGATAATTTGGAGCGAACAATTGATAAGCAAGCTATCATGCATACTGCTGTCACATAATGAACCAGGTATGTATGCAAGTACAGTGATATAGGACAACAGATACTAACAAGAGCAAAGTAGCGGGCAACATATTTGTGATATCATGTCGTTCTTTTCAAACCGGAATTCTTCTTCGAGCAGATTTCCTGCAAAAAAGATCCGTAAGGCACATGCAGATAAGTAAAAGTTCAAATTGTCATGTGATTTCATAGACAATACCTTATCCTGGGAACGAGACGAGTGCATAACAAGGTTTTTCCATTCAATGTCTTCTAAATTTAGCATAGGAGACTTCACCGGAAATTCGTTTATAGACTTGCCATCAAAGTGTGATTTCCTCAGGTAACACCGATACTGCTGCAATGCTTCCTTGAAAAGCACAAGCAAGCTTTGCTCGTCATGACTATCCAGATTGACCCTAGCCTAGTTACAACAATGTAATGCCCCGAGAACTTCCAACTAGATGTGTCTTTCTCTCCATGTCGCACTTTGTATCGTTCATACCACTAAGTACTACTACGTGTGGTCTCCGACCCAGAAGTGGAAGAAGTGGAGATGCTCTACCAAGCTATTTTTTATGCTGGGATCTACCATGCTGTTCATGTCCCACTCCTTTCGCTGACGTGTGGGACATCCAGCATGTGCCGTGTTTGGCACCCTTCGTCGTAAGAGTTGAAACGCTAGCATTCATCAGAAATAAAAAATAATTATAAATCGGCAGTGATTACAATTTTTTTGCGAACCAATCAGCAATGATACTATACCACGCGGTTTCCTTGCTCCTCGATATCGGAAAGAATACTTCCGTTCGCCATCATGTGGTGTCAACATGTGGTGCAATGGCACTCAATGCCTTGGTGCCAATTTTGTAAGTCATTGCAGTGTTTACCTTCAAGAGTGGACTGCTGCTAGTGCGACACAAAGCAGCTACACAGATCATAGTGTAGATATAACGGGAAAAGCTTAAGCATCAGAGTAAAATCAGCAAAGTAAAACTTGCTCGAATATATGTGCTAGTTTGACGGTACGGCTAGAAAGGCTTCAGATACCAGCTCTCTTCAAGTGAAGGTGCGGTACGGTTAATATCAGTGTAACTCTCAAAGGCGACACAGCTCCCCACATTTCCTTGCTATTCTTATAGGATTCAAGTGGGCAGGCCACTACAAATCCTATTCCTATGTTTACAAGATCCTACGAATCAAAGAGGCTCAAAGTGTCCATCACAACCAACCATATAGACCTCTACACCGCAAATGTCCCTGCTCATTTTCAGTACAAGGAACATACTGTACTACTATCATACTCCTCCGTTACAAAATATAAGTCTTGGTAGAGATTTCCACTATGGATCACATATAGATGTATCCAGATACATTTTAGAGTGTAGATTCACTCATTTTGCTCCATATGTAGTCCATGGTGGAATCCATACAAAGACTTGTATTTAGGAACGGAGAGAGTACATATAAAGAAGAACTGAAGAGGAACATGTTAAAGAAGAGCAAGCAGATTTTGGATAATAAAATGTTGGTTGCGCAGTGCCCACACATGATGAACCAGAGCGCATTAAGAATGCAACTCCCAGCTGCCTCTCGACCATTTCAGGCGGTTGGATGAAGATCCTACGTCTCCTAACCCATCTTCTTCCTCGTCTCTGATTCTTCCCATACAGAACACCGCACAGGCCGCCAGCCGGACCACCGGCCCCCACCGCCTGTGTTCCTCCTCCACCCCCACCCCACCCCCGCCCCAACCCCCACCCGCGTCGAGTTTTCTTCATTCGGCGAGGCCCCACAACCACCCGAGCCCTTTCATTCGCACCGGCAAACTCGGGCGAGCTCTGAAAAATTTACTCTACTGTGATTTAACTAGTGTGGAATATAAAAGGGGAAAACCATAAGCATTGGGAGTATAGTTTTGAGCGTGCCATGGCGGATCTGAAGGTGCAAACCGGACAAAGGCAACTTCGCAACCAAGACAAGAAATCAGAGTAAAGCAGTGGCGATCTATTTTCTTGCTGCAATAAATAAGTTGAGCAGATACGAAAGAGTACCGCCTCTGGTGCGACGCCGTGTACGCATCTGCTGAGAATTTGAGGGTGCTGCGGTAGCGATGGCTGTCGGCTGCGTGGAACCAGATCTAGGAGGGTAGACGGTGGCGGCGGGGCGCGGTGGACGAGACGGTCGTAGGAGCGGCGCCGGCAAGGTGGACGACAGCGGGGATGAAGCGAGAGGACGGGATAAAAGGATACCGGTCCGAAGCCGTGGATGAGAGAGGTCAATCCCTTGTAATGGACGGCGGCGGCGGTGTATCAGCTCCGGTATGGTGGAGGAGGATGGCGGTGGATGGGGTGGCGGACGGCGGCGGACGGAGGAGGGTGGGGTGGAGAGGGTGTTTTGGCGCCCACGGAGTACGAATGGGGAAAAGGGAGGTAGAGAGGAAGGGGGAACCATGTATTTAGGGAGCGCTTGTCTCAAATGCGAGGAAATTTACAAACTTAGCCCCTTTTTCAAATTTCTTTTACATCACAGCAACATTAGTCGGTTGGGGATAGGACGGTAATCTCGCATACACCGAATATTTTCCGACGAGAGTTTGTTTTTGGCGCCCACCGTGTATGAATATGAATCAGGGAGGGAGTCGATTTCGGCCGAGGACACATTGTGTTTTGGCGCCCACCGTTTATGAATCCGGGTGAGAGGCGGTTACGTCATGTTTGGGTGAAATTAAAAACATACCCCTATCGAAACCTATAGAAATCCAGAAGATAGACAGTAATTTCCATCTCATAGATTGTGGTTTCGAGCGGTTACTACAACTTTCCCCGCTTCGTTCAAATTTTGCAGAGTGCACGTTTACACTCGTGCCAACTCAATTCGAATCCCGTTTCTATTATATTTTTTTCAGGCGGGATCCATTTTCAATTGGAATTACATTCTATATACATCATTTTTTATATATACTTTAAAAAGCAGAACACCATTTATACATAAATATGGTTTACAAATGGCCTGATCTCAGATTCATAAGGTTGTATCCATCAATTTGGATTTTCAAATATTTGAAACCACTTTATGTTGAAATCCAATGTATGCATTCCTCGCTAACCGTCTCCAATTAATGTGTGTTTCATGCGGGTTTTTTTACTTCTCAAACATGTACAATGTGTTTCACACACGCAACATATAGTGTAATCCTGTTTAGACATTAAATGCATATAAACCATGCATTGTTTGTAATGAAAGAATCTATGGATCACCAATATCGATAAACTATATAACATTACACATGTGCCCACATTCAAATGAATATGCATGTTTGATACACCAATTTGTGCTATGATATTATCAATGTCGTGATCTCCAGTTTAAATATTTGAATCCCCTTTAATCCAGATATTCGTCTCATATAGCTATCACTCATGCTTATATAGGACTATCTCTCTGAACCTATACGCGTTCATCGTCTCGCAGGTATCTCTCGTGCTACCTGTATGTCGACAATCATCTTTTATCTTTGTAACACACTAACGGTACTCTCTCCCTCGACCTTCATCACTCTATCTCTCTCTAAGTATATCTCACTCCCTGCTATGTGTCTCTAACTATGATTCTCCATGTGGAATCTCTTTCTCTCACACAAACACAAAACTTTGTCTCCCGGGGTCTCATTTCTCTCTACTATTCCCATGTGTGCCACTCGCACACCCATCATACATAGATGTCTTTCGCTCCTTAGATATGAGAACCTACGACTCTTCCTCTTAAATATCTCGTTCTCACACACAAATACAACTCTGTCTCCCAGGGTCTCATATTTCTCCCTTGTTCTCTTGTATGTCGCTCACACACACTCTCTCTCCCTAGATATATCTTGCGTTCCCTCATATGTCTCTCTAGCTATCACTCTCGTTGTGAAATATCTTTCTCTCTCGCAGACACAAAACTCCGTCTCTCGGGATCTCATTTATCTCTGATATCTGTTTGTATGTGACTCACGTGCACCCTCTCTCTGTCTCTCTCACACCCACACACATAACTCAGCCTTCTGATGCACTTGACTCCTATCTCTAACATACACTAGCTAGCATCTTTATCTTTCTATTTATCTATTTCTCCATCAACCTTCTTTCTCGCCCTCACTCTTGATTCCTATCACACACACTATATATGTTTCTCTCTACATGCAGTCAAGTGCCCTCTCACACACATATATAACTTCACCCTCTGAACCACCCGGCGGTCATCTCCAACACCCAAACTAGTGGATGTCCCTCTAGCTAGCCTCTCCATCTCTGTATCTATCTGTAGTTTCTCCGTCAACATTTCTTTCTCGCATGGAGTCTTGCTTCCTATCACCCACACTATATATGTCTCTCCATACATATGCATTTATAGGTTGATCTCTTTTCCACAATCGTTGTGCCTGACTCCCTCTGCTTGCAATAGATGCATGCTCCAGCCCACGCCACTATCTCTTAAAGACAAAAACACATGCTCAATTGTCGGGCCTTCTTCCCTGCATTCACACATGCATGCATATTGTCATACCGATCCCTCTCTCCCATGTCGTTGATCTTATGACTTATGTCTTCTTTCTTTTATCTCGATGATGCACGCGCACACACACACACATCCCATGTATACATGTATACCTCTCACACATGCACGTTCAAGGTCTCTATGTCTCCATACGTAGTTAATTACCCTCAATCCTAACGCCACATCGAATCGTTCTCCTCTTTTGTGCACATAACTTTTGCCTGGATGGGTAAAACACACACTCACACTTAACAATCTCCTTCTAGATGCCCCCCCCCCCGCCTCTCACTCTTCTCCTATATCCCCGAAACCAATAAGACCATCCCTTTGTTTAATTCCCGCCTACATGCACCATCGATATATAGTAGTCTTCCTCGGTGTCTCTCGAACAAACACGTTCTCTCGATGTCGACTCCTCTCACGCGCACACACCTTCTCTTCCCTCTCTACGGGCATTTTCTCTCTCGCACC
>NC_057813.1:678670940-678674309 GCF_018294505.1 Triticum aestivum | reverse complement strand
CACACACATACACACACGCTCACGCACCCCCCCACACACACTAAGACTCCATCTCTCTCTCTCACACACACACAAACACTACAAGAAATATGTCAACTTGTGACCACCACTATTGGTCACTAAAAGGTCACAAATTTCCATTTGCGACCTTTTTGTGACCAAAAACAGAAGGTCAAAAGCTGGCCGTCATAAACTGACTATAGCGACCTTTCTTCTGGAATGGTCGAAGACGTTTATGACCAAAATATGTCCACTGTGGCGTTTTGGTCACTAGCAACCTCCCCATGCCACGTAGGCATCCAGCGTGGCAAGCTGATGTGGCACAAGATTCAGCCCGGTCCAATTGAGTGTTTTACATGGGCCTAGCCCATTAATTCAGCCTTTTATATATGTTTTTTCCTGTCAATTTTTGGTCAGACTTCATGGGCCAAGCCCAACAATTCGGCCTTTTTATTTCATGGGTCATGGCCTTTTTGTACCAACAGTTTTAGTTTTCTTATAAAATGGGTCCACTAGTCAAACAGGTCCCACTTGTCAGGTTCTGATAAGTGGGTCCTAGCTATTAGGCCCAGATAGATTCTTCGTATTTCAATTTGACAATAAGGAAATAACCAGTAGTTAAATTGGCAAGCAAAAAACACATATAATACTTTAAATAACAATAGCCAGATTCAATACAAGCTCTACAAATGACATGTCCTACAAGCTGTAGCATATACAAGCTTATTTACAACCTCCACAAATGACACGTCCTACAAGCTGTAGCATTTACAAGTTCTACAAGTTACACGTAATACAAGCATAGTTGATACAAGCTCTACAACTATGGGAATCAGTTACAAGCTCTACAAGTGTTTTCTTCTTCTACATGTAGCTCCGTCAATAGCGATCAAATGCCGGACTCACTAGAGAGTCAGGACTGGTCCTTCCACGGATGCCCTGTTACATGAATCAGCTGATAAAAATTAGAAAAACTGGAGCCAATATATTATGAACATTCCATTCAAAAAAGGAGTAAAGGACATTCTTTGTTTCATCACGTTACAAAGGAGCAGCACAAACCACAACTTTACTCGACACACACACATACACACATGAATATTAAGCTCAGTTCCAGCAACTATATCATGGTTTAACAGCTGGACTCAGCATCATCAAACCACCATGCTTATGATCATAATCTAAGCATATCATCAAACAAAACCTACACAGATAAAGATCACAACACATCAAGCCACAGGAGCACCAGCGCTGGCATGAGATTCAACGCAACAGCAATGGGGCTACCACAACAGCATGAAAAACCTAAGCATACTAGAGAAAATAGATAGTTGGTGTTGGAGGGACTGGTGAATTACCTCAATGGCGTACTTGATGGGTGATGATGGTCCTTCTCAAGTTGTTGTCGTCCAAAGTTAAGAGGTTTCATACATCTGTCTACAACAATCAGCAAACCAAAAATCAGAACGAATACTTCAATCTCATAATCAGCAAAGCTGTTCAGTAAGTAGCAATTGTATCTATAACATTGGAGAAAATGGCGCCTTTTGTTCCCAAGGAAACAATGCTGGCACTTATGTCAAGAAAACAAAATCAGCACACATCAGCACTCTGCCAGGTATAGCAACAAGCTGATCTTCAAGGTCACAAAAATGGGAGACAAAAAAAAAAGACACAGACCGCAGCATGAGTGAGCAGAGCACAAATGGGGCAGAAAGAATGAATGTCGGGCTATTTTTATACATAGAAACAACCAAAGAAAGAAATGTCAGCATGTATATGTATCACATCAGCGCCACATGGCCCTCCACAGGACATGAAAATGACAACCTTCCTACCAGATTAAATCAACATCATTGTCAACTCAAATGGAAACTGGCTCGACGCCAAAAATGAAGCGACCGTTCATTCCTCCGCAGAATAAAATATCTACCACACAAGTGCATACATTACTGAACATTCTACTACACAAGTGCATGCAGTACTCAACATTCACTCGAAGTATGTTGTGCAGGATCACACCATTCCATTTTCACTCAAAGTACAATAGTGCATCACATTTTTGGATGATCACCAAAGGCAAAACTACTCCTGACTATGATCATCAACATCTACTACCCCTAACTACTCCCTGTGCAATCCTACTCTGTAGTAAAACTTCCTCACCCTCCGTTCGCCCTGTTCAAGCAGTACTGTAGTAAAACTACTCCTAATGCTACAGCAGTTAACAGCAAGTGAAATTACTGTGATGTGCAAAATTTATAGTAAATACTCCACTGAATATTACTGAAACTTAAAAGAAGTTAACTAAGCTTTTTCAGTTTCAGAATATACAAGTCAGAAAATAAGCTTGCAAGCAAGTTTATGTAAGTAATGCACACTGGAGTACAATACTTCTATGGATTTCTACAAATAATTCATGATTTTCTAACTAATCCAAGTTGTCCATTTAATTAACTGGAAAAGTAAGTTAAATCTTGTTGAATCTTGTGCGTTTGGACACAAAGTATTTTACTGCATCCCAGTTCCAATCACGGTTAGTTTACCATGCGAAAACTAGATCTAGAATTAGGAAAACCTGCCAACAGAACCGCACAAAGCCTCCTATTGCACAAATCAAGAGAAGTTGCCGAACGGGACTCATCACATCAACGAGTACAGAAGAACAAGAACCGGGCGAGGGATGTGGGAACAGGGAACGGACGGCGCCTACCTCGATGGAATGAAACCTCTCCTCCTGCCCCTCCTCCTCGAGCAGAGCAGGGCCGAAGCTAGGCGCAGCCCTCATCCATCTCGAGTAGCGCAAGGTCAGCGCCCTCCTGCCGTCATCACCATCTCCGCGCCATGATGACATGCAGCAAAGGAACAGATAGGAGGAGAAGGTGAGGAGGAGCGGGTGGATCTAGGCGAGGAAGGAGGGGAAGGGCCTACCTAGTCAACAATGACGTCAGTGGCTGGGGGCCCGCGGCCGCGGGCATGTCGGGGGGCGCGGCCGGGCCGGAGATCACGGCGGTGCGGAGGGCCGGGTAGGCGAGGACGCGGCGGAGCAGGGGGCTTGATGAGGGACCAGAGCCCCGGCACGGACAACACGAAGACCCCAACGAGCTGTAGAAGCTCGCCTGCGAGTACCCGGTCCCCGCCATCGCGGGGGTAGCCATGGATGGGCGCGAGATCCCTCTTCTCTTCTGATGGGCGGAGGAGAGGGTGAGAGACAGAGGGATATGGAGGCGGGGCGGCCGGGTGCCTCGATCTGGATCGAGGAGAGGGAGGCCGCGCACTGGATCTTGCCGAAGGGGGAGAGAGGGAAGGAGGAGCCGAGCGTGGAGATCTTGTCGAAGGGGAGGGAGGGAGGAGCAGAGCACGACGATT
>NC_057813.1:678659464-678670560 GCF_018294505.1 Triticum aestivum | reverse complement strand
GATCGGATCTGGGGAGGGGATAGGGTTTGGGTGGTTGGAGGGGATGAGGGGGGAGAAGGGGCGGCAACGATGGATCTGGGGAGGGGATAGGGTTTGGGTGGTTGGGCTGCCCCGGGGGTGGGGGTTCTTTTTCTTTCTTTCTATTTTTTTCTTTAGATAAATGGAATGGATGGATGGATGGATGGATGCCATGTCATCGATCCATGGCACAAACATTTCAACCAATAAGAACAAAGCTTATGTAATTGTGTTTTCCTATTTGTTTCTCTTATATTTTTTGCACGAGGGTGCATTTTAGAATGGCATAATTTGTTCAAAATATATCATACTTTGCATTAGGGTGCATATTGGAATGGCAAACAATGTTGCCTAAGGAAATATTCATTCTTCTTTGGACGAAAAAATGATCTCATATTGATCTCAAATGATCTCATATTGGAATGGCAAACAATCTTATGGCCACATTCATGGCATAGTTTGTTCAAATTATCTCATATTGTGCACGAGGGTGCATCTTGGAATTCCAAACAATGTTGCCTAAGGAAGTTTTCATTTTCTTTGCACAGAAAATTCATTTTTCATTTTCCGAGTGCCCAAAAGGAGGTTTTTTTGTGAAGGAACTATCAAATAATTGTTGCAAAATTGGACCAAATCATTTTTATAAAATACTAGGCCATATATAATGCACAATTGACAAAATGATTGGGTGAAAAAAGTTTTGATCTACCTCTGGTGAAAAAGACAAATTGCCGTCGATTCAGCTATAAACGGGTCAAATTTGAACTGTAGCTGCCTCATAGTTTGCTCTTTATTTTTTCCAAAAATGATTTCTAGGTACATAAGTATCTATTTAATCATAGAAACACCAATAAAATTCCAAGATTCAACCACTAGCTAGGAACGGTCAAGCCCGCCGTTTTGACCGCATTTTCAAATGGGCAAAAAAAATTCAAAAATGATCAAAAAATTGGAAAACCTTCGCATTGTGTCATTTTTTGTGACCAAGTTTCCAAGAAAAATAATAAACTTGTAATACGGTAATTATTTTTAAAAAGTGTTCTCAGAAAGGAGCTATCAAGCGTGAAGATTCATGGCTTTCAAGCCAAATGATCAATCTTATGGCCACATTCATGGCATAGTTTGTTCAAATAATCTCATATTGTGGATGAGGGTGTATCTTGGAATTCCAAACAATGTTGCCTAAGGAAGTTTTCATTTTCTTTGCACGGAAAATTCATTTTTCATTTTCCGAGTGCCCAAAAGGAGATTTTTTTGTGAAGGAACTACCAAATAATTGTTGCAAAATTGTACCTAATCAATTTTATAAAATACTAGGCAATATATAATGAACAATTGACAAAATGGTTGGGTGAAAAAAGTTTTGATCCACCTCTGGTGAAAAAGACAAATTGTCGTCGATTCAGTTGGAAACGGGTCAAATTTGAACTGTAGCTGCCTCATAGTTTGCTCTTTATTTTTTCCAAAAATCATTTCTAGGTACATAAGTATCTATTTAATCATAGAAACACCAATAAAATTCCAAGATTCAACCACTAGCTAGGAACGGTCAAGCCCGCCATTTTGACCGCATTTTGAAACGGGCATAAAAAATTCAAAAAAAATTAAAAAATTGGAAAACTTTCGCATTGTGTCATTATATGTGACCAAGTTTCCAGGAAAAATAATAAACTTGTAATACGGTAATTATTTCAAAAAAGTGTTCTCAGAAAGGAGCTATCAAGCGTGAAGATTCATGGCTTTCAAGCCAAATGATCAATCTTATGGCCACATTCATGGCATAGTTTGTTCACATGATCTCATATTGTGCACGAGGGTGCATCTTGGAATTCCAAACAATGTTGCCTAAAGAAGTTTTCATTTTCTTTGCACGGAAAATTCATTTTTCATCTTCCGAGTGCCCAAAAGGAGGTTTTTTTGTGAAGGAACTACCAAATAATTGTTGCAAAATTGGACCAAATCACTTTTATAAAATACTAAGCCATATATAATGCACAATTGACAAAATGGTTGGGTGAAAAAAGTTTTGATCTACCTCTGGTGAAAAAGACAAATTGCCGTCGATTCAGCTATAAACGGGTCAAATTTGAACTGTAGCTGCCTCATAGTTTGCTCTTTATTTTTTCCAAAAATGATTTCTAGGTACATAAGTATCTATTTAATCATAGAAACACCAATAAAATTCCAAGATTCAACCACTAGCTAGGAACGGTCAAGCCCGCCGTTTTGACCGCATTTTGAAATGGGCATAAAAAATTCAAAAAAAAATCGAAAAATTGGAAAACCTTCGCATTGTGTCACTATATGTGACCAAGTTTCCAGGAAAAATAATAAACTTGTAATATGGTAATTATTTTAAAAAAGTGTTCTCAGAAAGGAGCTATCAAGCATGAAGATTCATGGCTTTCAAGCCAAATGATCAATCTTATGGCCACATTCATGGCATAGTTTGTTCAAATGATCTCATATTGTGCAAGAGGGTGCATCTTGGAATTCCAAACAATGTTGCCTAAGGAAGTTTTCATTTTCTTTGCACGGAAAATTCATTTTCCCATTTCCGAGTGGCCAAAAGGAGGTTTTTTTGTGAAGGAACTACCAAATAATTGTTGCAAAATTGGACCAAATCATTTTTATAAAAGACTAGGCCATATATAATGCACAATTGACAAAATGGTTGGGTGAAAAAAGTTTTGATCTACCTCTGGTGAAAAAGACAAATTGCCGTCGATTCAGCTGGAAACGGGTCAAATTTGAACTGTAGCTGCCTCATAGTTTGCTCTTTATTTTTTCCAAAAATCATTTCTAGGTAAATAAGTATCTATTTAATCAGAAATACATGGTCTGATGGCGATACATCAAGGTTTGGACGGTGGCCGAGGGCCCCAACTCTAGAGCGTGTAAGCTCGCATGCCCGCCGAGTGGTCACCGCGTGACATGGCGTTGCCATGTGTTCTGGGCGGCCTAGGCATGTCTAGTGGGTTGGGCACTCCCCAGGTAGGTGCTAGGAAGAAAATCACAACATAAGATTCTCACGAGGAGACCGATCGATGCTCAAACATGAATAAGCAGCCAAGTGTTTGATTTGCGGTACGGGAAATGCACATGGCTAATGGGCGTGAGTTTTGGCTGAGGATGATCGGTTACTAAGAAGACCGTCTTCACAAATTTTCACCTCAAAAGGAGGAGCCTAGGTGGTACTTGCTTTACAAAGTACCACATTGGACATAAATACGAATGTTGAAGCTGGGCTCAAAATAATGGATGGATTGACCTAGCATTTGGTGGAGGATGGTTATTTGGGCATAGGAAAGCACTGTAGAAAATGGATACCATTTGGACATGCCAAAGTGGTACTTCCTTCACAAAGTGCTGCTCTCATCAGAATAGGAAAATGAATATTTTGAACTATTTTTGAACTAGGCAAGGAAGGTTTTTACATATTTGACGAAGATATGACCCAAAGAATTTATGAGATTTTTTTGGGAATTTTGGGAATAACAGAAATATAGGTTGCTTCACAACCTAGGGCAAAAACCGCCACATGGACATGACACATAGGCAAAACTGATGAGATGGCGCCTAGTCATCACAACCCACCACAATCTACAAGGCTATGACAATCTATATTGGTCATTAACAACTAGAAATAAGGCAGCGGACTAGCACTGTTTGCTTTGTGACCTTTTTATGTAAGGAAATTACGACCTTTCTGACCAAAATGGTCGCAATGGATTAGGGTCTGGAGCCCCTCGAACAGCTTTTGACCAATTGGTCTGAAGTGGTCATAGATCTATGACCAATTCTTCCAGGGTCACTGACAGAAGGTCACAAGTTGACATATTTCTTGTAGTGAAACTAAGACTCCATCTCTCTCTCTCTCTCTCTCTCACACACACACACACACACACCCCACACACACACACTGAGACTCCATCTCACACACACATGCTCTAGGCGGAGCATTTGTTCCTACCACCCTTCATCCAACCTTACCCTTATGATAAAAAATCACCTTTTTTACTTGCATAACATGGACAAATTCCACTTTACTTTAGGAGTCAGCAAACTTATCATCTGTACCCTTATAAAAAACGAGTTGGTGATGATGGTGTGCCTGCCATCTTGTAATACACACTGTATGATCTATATCTGACGGATAGAAAGCAAACTATGATAATTTTACAAAAGATACCCGCACCTCTCTCCACATCATTATCTCCCACAACCTCATTGCTCAGTAATTAAAACAGGAATAAGTCTCTGGAACAATCTAGCATGCATGGTGACCGATGCCGCCTGCCGGCGCCGTCCATACCCATGCCTCCGCCCATTCCGACCACCAGTAACCACCACGCTCCACTCCTCCTCGTCTTATCTCTCATCTTTCATTTTTTGATGACATTCTCGAGATACCAGTTTTCCAATAAAATTCTCGAGATATCATTAGTTTTTACACATGGTATTACTCCTGCATGGGTCAATCACAACATGTGTTTTGTAAAAAAAATTCATATTGATGTTCCGTGCAATGCACGAGAATCTTGCTTGTAATTATATAACACAAATCACGAGCAGGAAGTGACATTTTTTTGAGACAACCACGTTAACATGGCCACGTAAATCACTAGCTAAAGTAAATACCATTATACTTATATCCCGATGCAAAAGGTTGAGTACATGTCCGAAGAGTAGAGTCGCACACACGCACTCTGTCTCTCAGAATCTCTCTCACACACACACCGGTTACGTGACTCCCACTTCAGCAAACACGTATGTCACAATTTGTGCACCCGCGGGTACACGTGATGCTGTGCATTTATCTAATTCGGAAGGTGAACCCAAACAGTAGTTGCATTCATTCCCCTCCCGCCGCCTCTTCTCTGGTCGCCGTCGCCCGGTAGCCATGGCCCGGCCGAAGGTAACAACATACGCCATACTCCCGCCGGAGCGGCGCTTTCATATGGAAATTTTAGTGGTTATGCATGCATCTTTTTGTGCTAGCACTTCTATATAAGGGTTGACCGGTCGCTTCTAGCGGAAGTGCATGGGCGGTGGAAGAGGAAGGAGAAGGGAAGTGGGCTGTGGATTAACGTTTTTTACCACAATTTCTTAGCAAACTGAGTGCAATAATTGAGTAGTTTTGCAAACTACCAGTACTACACCTAAAACGGTTCAAAACCTATACTCCCTTGCCAGCGTGCGCTTCCGTGTGAAACGGTCAGCGTCGCGCTGGAGCGTCAGGGCCGTTTTAATGCCCGGCCAGAGCGGAGGCGACCTCTCACTAGCACCGGCTCGGCCGAGAGAGCGCCGCTTCCCGGTGCACGCGACTTCTCCGCGTCGAGACTGGCCATAGGCCCTGTTTGGATCCATGGGTTAGAGTTGGTTTGAGCTAGTTGGGGCTCAAATAGCCCTAAAGTATCCAAGCATGAGGGTTTAAATTGGAGCAAGTTGTACCGAACACACCAAAAAAAACTATCCCACCCAAGAGGTGCTAACTGGAGATAGTTCTCATTGGGACCACTGAAGAATCACTTTTCTCTCTCCATCAAGTGCATTTATTGTCAATCTAACCCTATCACCCAAACACCTCTTTGGCTACAGTTAGTTCAGGGTTAGTCATGAGTTAGTCTAACCTCTAGCTAAGTTAGAGTATCAAACAGGAGAAGTATAGGACATGCAAGTTGCTCAAAGCATACAGGCCAATTCGTTCGTGAAAGGAATTTTTTCTTTTTGAAAACGGAACGTGAAAGGAATTTGTTTTAGAATGCTCTTGGCATGTCGCTAACATGTGATGAGTTAACCGACCTCAATAGATGGCAAAAATGCCAGCCCGCCGCACTTTGATAGAGACGAAGAGGGAGAAGTGATACAGGTTGCTGGATTACTAGAGATAGGTGTCGCATGGAAGACAAGAAATATAGTGATAGCGTCGGTTAGCCATGTACTAGTATGATGTAACTACACTGGGCTGCCGTGTTTCGTACTCTTCCAGTCCACTGTGGAGATGATTGGTTAATTTTATATCGCTGAATAATATTAAATATTATGAGTGCAGACGCTCCACCACGAGGTTCCTTGCTCCTTCTCGGTCGTCCGGAATCTATGTTCTTCCACTCTATTTTTTACGTGAGCTTTGTTCATCCTTTTGCCAACACGCGAGACATCTAGCATCAAGGTGCACGTGTTATGCAAGGATCGTTCCATCTATATGAAGAACACGTGGGAATGGAACTATGAGACGGAAATGTACCCAGGAGTGGACGTACGAACCTGAGTAATGTAGCGCAGTAACTGAAGTAGAAAGGCACAAATGGTATGAACATGCGTGGCATATATGGTGTGTTTGGTTGTGTTCTCGTCTTAGCATAGTTGTTCCCTCTTCATGCATGCTCAACTCCACACCCCTCTTCATGCATGCTCAACTGAATACCCCTCCTCATGCATGCTCTCTTCATGCAGGCTTCTAGTGTATTTGTGCTAAACTAGTGTGGACTCATGCACCCTCCATACACTCTACCAAACACCCAAAAGTGGGTCGAGAAGGGAACTCTTGGGCGGCATTTGTCTCTTACTACGTACTACCACTAAATGTTGTACGTGCAATGCACGGTGATGTGATGGAGTACGTGCCTAAGTACTCTACTACAACTATATTAGTTGGAGGCACATATTAACTTTTATATTTGTTTACATGTATGCCCCGAGAACTTCCAACTAGATGTGTCTTTCTCTCCATGTCGCACTTTGTATCATTCATACCACTAAGTACTACTACGTGTGGTCTCCGACCCAGAAGTGGAAGAAGTGGAGATGCTCTACCAAGCTATTTTTTATGCTGGGCTCTACCATGCTGTTCATGTCCCACTCCTTTCACTGAAGTGTGGGACATCCAGCATGTGCCGTGTTTGGCACCCTTCGTCGTAAGAGTTGAAATGCTAGCATTCATCAGAAATAAAAAATAATTATAAATCGGCAGTGATTACAATTTTTTTGCGAACCAATCAGCAATGATATTATACCACGCGGTTTCCTTGCTCCTCAATATCGGAAAGAATACTTCCCTTCGCCAACATGTGGTGTCAACATGTGGTGCAATGGCACTCAATGCCTTGGTGCCAATTTTGTAAGTCATTGCAGTGTTTACCTTCAAGAGTGGACTGCTGCTAGTGCGACACAAAGCAGCTACACAGATCATAGTGTAGATATAACGGGAAAAGCTTAAGCATCAGAGTAAAATCAGCAAAGTGAAACTTGCTGGAATATATGTGCTAGTTTGCCGGTACGGCTAGAAAGGCTTCAGATACCAGCTCTCTTCAAGTGAAGGTGCGGTACGGTTAATATCAGTGTAACTCTCAAAGGCGACACAGCTCCCCGCATTTCCTTGCTATTCTTATAGGATTCAAGTGGGCAGGCCACTACAAATCCTATTCCCATGTTTACAAGATCCTACGAATCAAAGAGGCTCAAAGTGTCCATCACAACCAACCATATAGACCTCTACACCGCAAATGTCCCTGCTCATTTTCAGTACAAGGAACATACTGTACTACTATCATACTCCCTCCGTTCCAAAATATAAGTCTTGGTAGAGATTTCCACTATGGATCACAGATAGATGTATCCAGATACATTTTAGAGTGTAGATTCACTCATTTTGCTCCATATGTAGTCCATGGTGGAATCTATACAAAGACTTGTATTTAGGAACGGAGAGAGTACATATTAAAGAAGAACGGAAGAGGAACATGTTAAAGAAGAGCAAGCAGATTTTGGATCATAAAATGTTGGTTGCGCAGTGCCCACACATGATGAACCAGAGCGCATTAAGAATGCAACTCCCAGCTGCCTCTCGACCATTTCAGGCGGTTGGATGAAGATCCTACATCTCCTAACCCATCTTCTTCCTTGTCTCTGATTCTTCCCATACAGAACACTGCATAGGCCGCCAGCCGGACCACCGGCCCCCACCGCCTGTGTTCCTTCGCCAACCCCACTCCCACCCCCACCCCGCCCCAACCCCCACCCGCGTTCAGTTTTCTTCGTTTGGCGAGGCCCCACAACCACCCGAGCCCTTTCGTTCGCACCGGCAAACTCCGGCGAGCTCTAAAAAATTTAGTCTACTATGATTTAACTAGTGTGGAATATAAAAGGGGAAAACCATAAGCATTGGGAGTATAGTGTTGAGCGTGCCATGGCAGATCTGAAGGTGCAAACCGGACAAAGACAACTTCGCAACCAAGACAAGAAATCAGAGTAAAGCAGTGGCGATCTATTTTCTTGCTGTAATAAATAAGTTGAGAAGATACGAAAGAGTACCGCCTCTGGTGCGGCGCCGTGTACGCATCTGTTGAGAATTTGACGGTGCTGCGGTAGCGATGGCTGTCGGCTGCGTGGAACCAGATCTAGGAGGGTAGACGGTGGCGGCGGGGTGTGGTGGACTAGACGGTCGTAGGAGCGGCGCCGGCAAGGTGGACGACAATGGGGATGAAGCGAGAGGACGGGATAAAAGGATACCGGTCCGAAGCCGTGGATGAGAGAGGTCGATCTCTTGTAATGGACGGCGGCGGCGGCGTATCAGCTCCGGCATGGTGGAGGAGGATGGCGGTGGATGGGGTGGCGGACAGCAGCGGACGGAGGAGGGTGGGGTGGAGAGGGTGTTTTGGCGCCCACGGAGTACGAATGGGGAAAAGGAAGGTAGAGAGGAAGGGGGAACGATGTATTTAGGGCGCGCTTGTCTCAAATGCGAGGAAATTTACAAACTTAGCCCCTATTTCAAATTTCTTTTACATCACAGCAACATTAGTCGGTTGGGGATAGGACGGTAATCTCGCATACACCGAATATTTTCCGACGAGAGTTTGTTTTTGGCGCCCACCGTGTATGAATATGAATCGGGGAGGGAGTCGATTTCGGCCGAGGACACATTGTGTTTTGGCGCCCACCGTGTATGAATCCGGGTGAGAGGCGGTTACGTCACGTTTGGGTGAAATTACAAACCTACCCCTATCGAAACCTATAGAAATCCAGAAGATAGACAGTAATTTCCATCTCACAGATTTTGGTTTCGGGCGGTTACTGCAACTTTCCCGGCTTCGTTCAAATTTTGCAGAGTGCACGTTTATGCTCGTGCCAACTCAATTCGAATCCCGTTTGTATTATTTTATTTTTCGGGCGGGATCCATTTTCAATTGGAATTACATTCTATATACATCATTTTTTATATATACTTTAAAAAGCAGAACACCATTTGTACATAAATATGGTTTACAAATGGCATGATATCAGATTCATAAGGTTGTATCCATCAATTTGGATTTTCAAATATTTGAAACCACTTTATGTTGAAATCCAATGTATGCATTCCTCGCTAACTGTCTCCAATTAATGTGAGTTTCATGCGGTTTTTTTACTTCTCAAACATGTACAATGTGTTTCACACACGCAACATATAGTGTAATCCCATTTAGACATTAATTGCATATAAACCATGCATTGTTTGTAATGAGAGAATCTATGGATCACCAATATCGATAAACTATATAACATTACACGTGTGCCGAAATTCAAATGAATATGCATGTTTGATACACCAATTTGCGTTATGATATTATCAATGTCCTGATCTCCAGTTTAAATATTTGAATCCCCTTTAATCCAGATATTCGTCTCATATAGCTATCACTCATGCTTATATAGGACTATCTCTCTGAACCTATACGCGTTCATCGTCTCGCAGGTATCTCTCGTGCTACCTGTATGTCGACAATCATCTTTTATCTTTGTAACACACTGACGGTACTCTCTCCCTCGACCTTCATCACTCTATCTCTCTCTAAGTATATCTCACTCCCTGCTATGTGTCTCTAACTATGATTCTCCATGTGGAATCTCTTTCTCTCACACAAACACAAAACTTTGTCTCCCGGGGTCTCATTTCTCTCTACTATTCCCATGTGTGCCACTCGCAAACCCTTCATACAGAGATGTCTTTCGCTCCTTAGATATGAGAACCTACGACTCTTCCTCTTAAATATCTCTTTCTCACACACAAACACAAACTCTGTCTCCCAGGTTCTCATATTTCTCCATTGTTCTCTTGTATGTCGCTCACACACACTCTCTCTCCCTAGATATATCTTGCGTTCCCTCATATGTCTCTCTAGCTATGACTCTCGTTGTGAAATATCTTTCTCTCTCGCAGACACAAAACTTCGTCTCTCGGGATCTCATTTCTCTCTGATATCTATTTGTATGTGACTCACATGCACCCTCTCTCTATCTCTCTCACACCCACACACATAACTCAGCCTTCTGATCCACTCGACTCCTATCTCTAACGTACACTAGCTAGCATCTTTATCTTTCTATTTATCTATTTCTCCATCAACCTTCTTTCTCGCCCTCACTCTTGATTGCTATCACGCACACTACATATGTTTCTCTCTACATGCAGTCAAGTGCCCTCTCACACACATATATAACTTCACCCTCTGAACCACCCGGCGGTCATCTCCAACACCCAAACTAGTGGAAGTCCCTCTAGCTAGCATCTCCATCTCTGTATCTATCTGTAGTTTCTCCGTCAACATTTCTTTCTCGCATGGAGTCTTGCTTCCTATCACCCACACTATATATGTCTCTCCATACATATGCATTTATAGGTTGATCTCTTTTGCACAATCGTTGTGCCTCACTCCCTATGCTTGCCATAGATGCATGCTCCAGCCCATGCCACTATCTCTTAAAGACAAAAACACATGCTCAATTGGCGGGCCTTCTTCCCTGCATTCTCACATGCATGCATATTGTCATACCGATCCCTCTCGCCCATGTCGTTGATCTTATGACTTATGTCTTCTTTCTTTTATCTCGATGATGCACGCGTGCACACACACACATCCCACGTATACATGTATACCTCTCACACATGCACGTTCAAGGTCTCTATGTCTCCATACGTAGTTAATTACCCTCAATCCTAACGCCACATCGAATCGTTCTCCTCTTTTGTGCACATAACTTCCGCCTGGATGGGTAAAACACACTCACACTTAACAATCTCCTTCTAGCTACCACCC
>NC_057813.1:678657705-678659192 GCF_018294505.1 Triticum aestivum | reverse complement strand
CAATAAGACCATCCCTTTGTTTAATTCCCGCCTACATGCACCATGAATATATAGTATGTTGGAAATATGCCCTAGAGGCAATAATAAATTAGTTATTATTATATTTCCTTGTTCATGATAATCGTTTATTATTGATGCTATAATTGTATTGACAGGAAACTCAGATACATGTGTGGGTACATAGACAACACCATGTCCCTAGTAAGCCTCTAGTTGACTAGCTCGTTGATCAATAGATGGTTACGGTTTCCTGACCATGGACATTGGATGTCGTTGATAACGGTATCACATCATTAGGAGAATGATGTGATGGACAAGACCCAATCCTAAGCCTAGCACAGAGATCGTGTAGTTCATATGCTAAAGCTTTTCTAATGTCAAGTATCTTTTCCTTAGATCATGAGATTGTGCAACTCCCGGATACCGTAGGAATGCTTTGGGTGTACCAAACGTCACAACGTAACTGGGCAGCAAGGCACGTATTGTATTGTTGCCATCAAGGACAAAAAGATTGGGTTTATATCATATTGCTTGAGTTTATCGCTCTACATCATGCTTGCCTAATGCGTTACTCTATTCTTATGAACTTAATACTCTAGATGCATGCTGGATAGCGGTCGATGTGTGGAGTAATAGTAGTAGATGCAAAATCGTTTCGATTTACTTGTCATGGACATGATGCCTATATACATGATCATGCCTAGATATTCTCATAACTATGCACTTTTCTATCAATTGCTCCACAGTAATTTGTTCACCCACCGTAATACTTATGCTATCTTGAGAGAAGCCACTAGTGAAACCTATGGCCCCCGGGCCTATATGTTATCATATAAGTTTCCAATCTATTTTATTTTGCAATCTTTACTTTCCAATCTATATCATAAAAATACCAAAAATATTTATCTTATCTTATTATCTCTATCAGATGTCACTTTTGCAAGTTACCGTGAAGGGATTGACAACCCCTTTATCACGTTGGTTGCAAGGTTCTTGTTTGTTTGCGTTGGTACGAGGGACTTGTGAGGAGCCTCCTACTGGATTGATACCTTGGTTCTCAAAAACTGAGGGAAATACTTACGCTACTTTGTTGCATCAACCTTTCCTCTTCAAGGGAAAACCAACGCAGTGCTCAAGAGGTAGCAGGCGTCCACTCATGCCACACACACAATTTCCATCATATCACCAGATTATGTCATATCACACACAAATACACATATTTCCGTCTTGCAACAACATAAGTTTTTAATCACCTATCTCGAGATCGAGCACATGGTGGAGATATAGTAGGGAGATGAAAAGTGGACAAAGCTCTTCTTGAAAAGGCTAGATCTAGTTAGGGGGTACATAGGTCACTTCACTAAATGCTACATCTACATAGCTAGCTAGTTTGGGAGGAGACAACATCAGCTAGTGGAGGGGGAAGGAAAAAGACAAAGGAGATACATTAATGGAGGTGGTGTAGTTAGCTAGCAGTAATAAAGAGA
>NC_057813.1:678654569-678657671 GCF_018294505.1 Triticum aestivum | reverse complement strand
AGAGGAATGGCAGGAGAAGTAGTGAGGAAGAAGCAAATTGAGGGAGAGAGGAGGAGGGAGGTAGGGGAAAGTGAGGAAGAGAGGATGGAGGAGGGGGGGGGGAGGGTAAAGGTGGTATATGCTACGGCTTGGCAGTAGCGATTGATACATCTCCAACGTATCTAGAATTTTTGATTGTTCCATGTTGTTATATTATCGTTCCTGGATGTTTTACAATCATTTTATATCACTTTTTGGTACTAACCTACTGACATAGTGCCCAGTGCCAGTTGCTGTTTTCTGCATGTTTGTTACATCGCAGGAAATCAATATCAAACGGAGTCCAAACGCAGTGAAACTCCCAGAGGATTTTTTTGGGCCAGAAGACATCCAGTGAGCCAAGGAAGCACCTGGGGGTGCCTCGAGGGGAGCAGCACCCACCAGGGCGCGCCAGGAGGCCCAGGTGCACCCTGGTGGGTTGTGCCCACCTCGGGTGCCCCCTGAACCACCTCTTTGCTCTATAAATACCCCAATATTCCAGAAACCCTAGGGGAGTCGATGAAAATCAATTCCAGCCGCCGTAGAGTCCAGAACCACCAGTTCCAATCTAGACACCATCACAGAGGGGTTCACCACTTCCATTGGTGCCTCTCCGACGATGCGTGAGTAGTTCTTTGTAGACCTATGGGTACGTAGTTAGTAGCTAGATGGCTTCCTCTCTCTCTCTCTCTCTCTCTCTCTCTTGATTATCAATACAATGATCTCTTGGAGATCCATATGATGCAAGCCTTTTTGCGGTGTGTTTGTTGGGATCCGATGAACTTTGAGTTTACCATTGGATCTATGTTTTTATCCATGAATGTTATTTGAGTCTTCTTTGATCTCTTATATGCATGATTGCTTATAGCCTCGTATTTCTTCTCCGATATTTGGTTTTTTTGGCCAACTTGATCTATTTATCTTGCCATGGGAAGAGGTGCTTCGTAGTGGTTCGACCTTGCGGTGCTTGATCCCAGTGACAGAAGGGGAACCGACACGTATGTATCGTTGCTACTAAGGATAACAAGATGGGAGCTATATCTTCATAATAGATAAATGGATCTTGTCTACATGACGTCATCGTTCTTATTGCATTACTCCATTTTTCCATGAACTTAATACGCTAGATGCATGATGGATAGCGGTCGATGTGTGGAGTAATGGTAGTAGATGCAGGCAGGAGTCGGTCTACAAATCTTGGACGTGATGCCTATATACATTGGCTAGATATCATCATGATTATTTGAAGTTCTATCAATTTCTCAACAGTAATTGTTTTCCCACCGTTTGCTATTTTTCTCGAGATAAGCCACTAGTGAGACCTACAGCCCCCGGATCTCTTTTCATCATATTTGCCTTTGCGATCTGTTTTCCTTTGCATTTATTTTCAGATTCACTGTACTAGAAATACAAAAATACCTTGCTGCAATTTATTTGTTCCGCGATCTATTTATCCTATCTACCACATTTACCTCACGTTATTTTCCTATCTTGAGGCGACGTACCTGAAGGGATTGACAACCCCTTTAACACGTCAGGTTGCGAGTATTTGTTATTTGTTTGCAGGTGTTGTTTACGTGGTGTGAGGAGGTTCTCTTACTGGTTCGATAACCTTGGCCTCATCAGTGAGGGAAATACCTACCGTCGCTATACTGCATCATCCCTTCCTCTTTGGCGAAATACTAACGTAGTTCTAGGAGACATCAAAAGGAATTTCTGGCGCCGTTGGCGGGGAGGATCTTCAACATCAACCAGGTTCCTAATCACAAATAACATCTCCTTGCAATTTACATTATTTTCCATTTGCCTCTCATTTTCCTCTCCCCCATTTAACAAAAATTTGCCATTTTATCCGCCCTCTTTTTCATTCGCCATTTTCTTGTCAGATCTCTTATTTGCTTGAACTTGTCACCATGAGTGTCTTTGGTATGGTAAAAACAGCTGATGGCCTAACTCCTAAAATGGAGCGTACGGGTAATCTGGATGCCAAAACTTTTGTCTTGGGGCAAGGGAAATTTGTGGGAAAAGAACATATCCAAGAATTTTTCAATTGTGTCAAAAAAGTTAAGTCTTGATGATATCCCTTTACTTAAAAGGACTAAATCTTATGCGGAAGCTATTTCAGCACTTGCTTTGAAGCTTGAAACTAGATTTATTCATATCCATACCACCTTGCAAAGATTGTTCCACGAGTTGCCCGTTATAAAGGATCCTAAAGCTAAAATGTTAGCCACTCTTGTTTTGATGGATGAATTTGACTACCACTAGTAGAAAACAGGGCTTTCGTCCAGGCCAGTTTAGCCCATTAGTCCCGGTTCAATCCAGAACCGGGACCAATGGAGCTATTTGCCCCGGTTCGTGACCCCAGGGGGTCGGCCGGGCCACGTGGGCCATTGGTCCCGGTTCGTCCGGACCTTTTGGTCCCGGTTGGTGGGATGAACCGGGACCAATGGTCCTGGCTCCTGGCCCACCACTATTGGTCCCGGTTGGTGGCATGAACCGGGACCAAAAGGGTTACCTTTAGTCCCGGTTCATGCCAACAACCGGGACTAAAGGGTTGGCCCTCGTTGCACCCAGCTTTTAGTCCCACCTCGCCAACAGAAGGGCGCCCACACCTATTTATAAGCCCGTCCCTCTCTCTGTTGTTGATCTCCTCTCAAAGTTAAAATAGATGCACCTATAGAGGAAATTGGACCTAAATTTATAAATAAAAATTGATTATGAATTTATGTTTAATTTTCTCTATAAGTGCATCTATGTTCACTAACAGAGAAGTTTTTATTTTTTGTGACCTAAAAGAAAAAAGAAATCACCAAAAAACTGTATGTATTTATTTCTAAGTAGAACTGAAAAAATAATGGCACTAGTAAAGTTAATCACAAACTTCAAATTCACACAAATTTCAAAGAATTCAATTTAACTATTCACACAAATTTCAAAGAATTAAAAAATAAAGCAAAAAACCAAAAGAAAATAATTAATGCAGAAAACAAAACCAAAAAACTGGAAAAAACTAAAAATAGCAACAATAAGTATTTTATTGTAAGTAGAAACAAAATAAAATGAATAAAGCAACAAAGAAAA
>NC_057813.1:678629199-678653593 GCF_018294505.1 Triticum aestivum | reverse complement strand
AAAAAATTCTATTTTTTCTTCTTCTCCTCTATTCTTTTCTTCTTCTCCTCTTTTTTTTTCTTCTTTTTTTTCTTCTTCTTCTTCCTTCTTCCTTCTTCCTCTTTTCCTCCTTTTCCTTATTTTCCTTTCTCGAGGGATAAGAAGAAAAGAAGAGGAGAAGAAGAAAGAAAGGAATAGAGGAGAACGAAGAAACTTTGACACGAGGGGGGGGGTACCGATACCCCCTCCCCGATAACATTATTTCCCCATGTATATGTATGTTGCGTCATTGTCGATATAACGAGGGTTTCGAGGATCGCCGAGGGGTCAAGGGTCGGGAACTAGGGTAGAGGGTCGAGGGTCGTTAAGGGGTCAAGGGTCGAAGGTTTCAGGGTCGAGGGTTCCTATAGTGTCAAAGTATTGAAGAAATCCAATAGCTTGTGGGCGTCGATGCCCACGTCGATGCCCACGTCACTTGTGGGACATAGATGTACTGCTCAACGCCGACCCCCTCCCGATAGCTTCAACACGTGGGGGGGGGTCGATATTACCCCCTCCTAGCTTGAAGCGTTCTCGAGGCCACCCCCTAACCCTTGAAGAGTTGTCGAGGCCACCCCAAAACCTAGACAAATCCTTATTGTGATTAGCTAGCTAGTTCTACGTTTGCCACTAATATATCCATATCTGTCATGTTTGAATAATAATTGCCATGTTGTAAATATTTGTAGAAACTATGGACACCCCCCGAGACGAAGCACAAGAAGCGTTGTTCAGGGACATAATCGCAGAAGGAAGTGATGCCCTCTCGATGTTTCTCAACGACAACGATGGTCTGGAAGGAGAGGGTGAAGAAGCAGCTGGCCCTCTCCTCATTGATTTACATGGCTCCGATGACCCAATGCCGGTGCAAGAAGGAGAGGGTGAAGAAGTAGACCGTGAGGACGGCTCTGGTGATCACCAAACCGAGTCCGGCCAGGTATATATATTAGTTAAGCCTGTGCTGACTAGCTAATTGATGCATTCATTGTTTTGGTATGTACACATATTAATTAACTCTCGTCTTTGTTCTTTTTTCTAGCCCTCCGGATCGAGCACAACTTCGGTAAAGAGACGAGGCCCGAAGAAAAAGTTGAGCTCGGATGAAAAGTTTGAGATCATATAAATCGCGCGCGACGGCCAACTGATTGAACCCTACCGGACAAAGAAGGCATTTGTTGCTCAGTGTGGGGTTCTGGTTAGGGACAAGATCCCGATCAGCATCCAGCAATGGTATAAGCCTAAGAACGAAGACCCTGAGGTGTCTTATGTCCATGAGATGCAGAAAGAGAATCTTTGGACTGAGCTGAAGTCAAATTTCACCCTACCGCCGGAGGATGATCCGGAGAAGCCAGTTATAGAGCCATTAATCAAGTCTTTTGCTCTGAGGAAGATGGCAGACCTATTCAGGAATTGGAAGAAAGACCTCAATAGGTATGTTGAAAAAAATGAGATACCAGAATTCATTGGCAAATATGAGAAGATCAGAGATGACTGGCCCGCATTTGTGGCCCACAAGACATCGGAAAAGAGTAAAAAAATGTCGCCGACAAACAAGAGAAATGCTGAGAAGAAGCTTCACCATCGCACGGGGTCAGGTGGCTACCTCGTAGCCCAGCCTAAGTGGGCCAAGGCTGAGAATGATCTGCTTGATAAAGGGATCAAACCAGAGACAATGAACTGGCCAGAACGTTGCTGGACTTGGTTCTTTGGGGTCGGCGGATCCTTGGACCCTATAACAGGGAAGTGCATTTGGACGGAGGAACAATTGGACATACCAGTCAAGAAGCTTCAGCAATATATCAAAGCAGTGCAGCAAGGGACGTTCGTTCCAGACAGGGAGAAGGACGAGCTCACAATGGCCCTCGGCAATCCTGAGCACCCTGGACGGACACGAGGCACGCCAGGCTCCATTTCATGGAAGGCTGGATTTCCGGACGCAGGGGGTTACAAAACCCACGAGAGGAGGAAGAAACTGGAGCAGAGCCAACTGCAGTCGCTGCACGAAAGGGTAATGGGGCTAGAGGACTGAGAAGCAGATCGCAGCAAACGACCTGCCGAAGCTTCCCCCGAAGCTACCCCGCCATCTCAGCGGAAAAGCAGCGTGGCTTCCACCGAGCTGCTTCAGCCAGAGCATGCCTTGACGGCTCCTGCCAGCTATCCCGTGGATGCTATCACGGATGCTGAAAATTGCCACCTTATGGCGCAATGGAGCAATTTGAAGGTCAAGGCGGCTGTTGGCTCTGTTTATCCTACTAAACCCGACTCAACTTTTCACTGCCGGCCGATTCCAGAAGGATATGCTAAGGTGATGGTCGATGAAATAACGGAGGGATTTGAGGACCTCTGGCTTGACCACCCTACCGGTGAAGGGGAGTATCGGCTGGGTTCTGCTCTGAAGACTCCATGCCTATGGCGGAAGGATCTCATCAACCTTCCGAACTGGACGCCTCCGCCTCCTCCTCCTCCTCCGGCGAGTCAGGGCACTCCGCCTCCTCCACCGGCGAGTGACGATTAGGGCACTCGGCCCGCTCCTTCTCCGGCGCGTGACGGCACTCCGCCTCCTTCTCCGCCTGCCCCGACGCGCCCGAGCAGCCAGCCTCCTCCTTCTCCGCCTCGTCAGCAAGGGCAGAAGAGACCTGCCGCCGCTCCGGCTTCTACGGCGCGTCGCAGTCCTTCTCCTCCACCTCGTAAGCAAGGAAAGAAGACATCCGCTCCGTCTACTCTGCCGGCGTCTAGCAGTACAGCCAAAGGCGGGAGGAGATACAGATTCGGTCCTTCTCTGAAGACTCCAGAGAAGTTACCGTACGAGAGGAGCGAGGAGGAAAACACGAAGATCACGCAGACCGAAGTGGATGACTGGTTTCAAGGGTTGAAAGCAAAGAGACATCCACCTCCGGAGGAGAAGGTAGATCCGGTGAAAGGGAAGCGCACTCTGGCTGCCCTGAGAAAACCACCCAAGTCTTCGCCGAAAGGCAACTATGAGCGCATTATTGGAAAGGCATTTGCCGAAGCGGAGAGGTCGGGAAGTACTAAAAGTGATCAAAGGATGAAAGAACGACGAGCTGGGAAACAAATTGCCCAACTCGGAGAACAAGCGCAGCAATCGTGCCCCCCGCTCAAGGTGCCTGCTAGCGACATCGTCGATCCGGGGATGGTGCCCGTTTATGGCAATCCTGCAAATTACCTGCCCGACGATGTACATTATGATATCTTGGAGGTGCAGATACAAAGATACGAGTACGGGAAGCCTCTCGTCAAAGATGAAAGTTCTCTATCAATGATGATGCGAAGATTGCATTATTGGTACATGAAAACCTGCAAAGAGTCTGAGGGGAGGAATACTTTGTATATGAGAGTTAAAAAGGAGCATGACCTCCTTGGAATTGAACTGTTGCCTATTCCATTTGAGGATTTCTATCAGTTTTTCAATCAATTGGCCATCGATAAAGCAACGGTCACCTCCTACTGTCTGTAAGTAGTACTACTTCCATCATTAAGTCTCTCTATATAACTCAGCCCTTTCATTTGCATGTATTTATAATTATCCTCACTATATTATGCAGATTGAAGATCGCCGAATTGAAGAAAAGACAAGTGGGAGATATTGGGTTCATTAACACGTATCTCATAGATGCAACTGAGGTTCAATATCGTGCCCAAGAAACCGAGGCCAACTTGCTACGATCGTTGGAAATAAATGAACACAAAGATATAATACTCTTTCCTTACAACTTCAAGTGAGTGTTACTGTCTTGTGGCATATTCGGTTTCCTTATTAGTCCAGGTTATAGTAATGTAATATTGATGAGTTATGCATGTGTGCGCAGCTACCACTATATTCTCCTAGAGATTAAGCTTGAGAAGGGAGTAGTAACTGTTTTAGACTCCAAGCGAAAAGATCCCAAGGAGTATGCGGACATGACTAAAATGCTCGAGAAGTAAGTTAAATCGATCATTATCCACCATATCAGCAACTTAATTTGTTCATTTCTGATATCATGTAATTGTTTTCTTTGTAAGGCAGGGCTTGGAGAAAATTCACCAAAAAAGCTCCGGGACTACCGAAGAAGCTGCAATTTAGGCACCCGAAAGTAAGTACTATATAGTAGCATATTCCAGGCATCTCCTAGTGATTCAAGCGCTAGTTTCATCAATACCATTTAGCATGCTTGCTAATTATCAGTTTGATTGACCTCTATTTCTTGTAAACTGGTTGTGGCAGGAACAAGGGAATGATTTCTGTGGATACTACATTTGCGAGTCCATCCGCCACACGACCTGTGAGCGGGGCTACTCCGACAAACAATATGTAGTGCGTAAATAACAATATTCACAATTTTATTTTATTACCATCATTTGTGTTGAGTTTCATTCAAGCAATTAGATTTTTTCTTGACCCCCTTCTTAAAATTAGATTTTTCGGATGCGGGATGAACTCCTAGCACCAGATCGCATGCGAGCAATTCAAGAGGAATTGGCGGCATTCTTTCTTGACCACGTGATCGCTGAAGACGGAGAATACTATGTGGACCACGCGTCCGTATTTTAGGAGATTATATATTTGTAAAAGATAATTATTGTATATATGTTGCCGGTAGTGTCGGATAGATATACAAGAACTTGTTTGTTCGACCAATCTCTCGGAGAAGGAGAGGTGGTCGATATCACTTCTCTCTGTATGCATATATGTTCATGATGATCTTCTGTTTGCTTACTAGCTAGCTAGCGTGTCTAGCTAGTCCTCTCTATACGTATGTATGTATGGTACGTAGCGTCGACCAAGCACGGACAAAAGAGAGGACACTTCTCTCTATTAATTAGCTAGCTATAGCACAATATATGAAACACCTAAATTAACCCCCCAAAACCCCCCAACCCCCCCCCCTTTAAAAAAAACAAAAACCACAGCCACATAAACGCTGACGCATGGATGCCTATTGGTCCCGGTTGGTGCCACCCACCGGGACCAAAGGCCCTCCTGCCTGGGCTCAAGGGACAGGCCACGTGGAGGCCCTTCTGTCCCGGTTCTGGATTGAACCGGGACTAAAGGGGGGAGGCATTAGTACCAACCCTTTAGTCCCGGTTCACCAACCGGGACAATAGGCCCTTTTTCTACTAGTGTACATAATACGGGAAGCTAGGGAAATCTTTGATTTTTATGGCATGAATCGTGAAAAACCCGTGATTGATGAAATTGTTTATAATAGTGATTATGCTTAAGTAATTTGCTTGGAGATAACCAAATATTTGATGAGAATCTTCAAAAGCAAGTCCCTGTTTTAGATATGATCCAACAAGTTGTTAACGACGTTAATCAACAATACTCTTGGATCACTGCCGGAAATCAAAGGGGTTATAATAAAAAGCAACTTGATAGTGCTAAGGTTTCCATAGACAATGTGTTTTATGTTTTATTTACAAAGCCTCCCAACACAAATACCTCCAAGGAAAAGAAGGAGAAGGATGACAAAACTTAGATACTACGCGGTATGCCTAGATAGGGGCCTAAAAAGATAGTATTTTTGGGAGGCAACCCAATGAATAAAATTTATTTTTGCTTTTTTCTTTATGTTCTTATGTGTTAGCACAATTATTCTACTGTTATGATAGTATTTTTGTGTTTTAGTTAGTATTTGTACAAATCCAGGCCTTTGGGAAGACTTGGGTGAAAGTTGATTTGATCTTGCTGAAAAACACAAACTTTTAAACTCTTGAGATTATTTGTAATTTTTAACATATTAGATATTTTGAGTTGATTCTTTTTGCATGAGATTAATAGACAAATTCCTCACGTCTACCAATTTATTTCAGAATTTTTGGAGTTGCAGAAGTATTAGAAATATTCAGATTGCTACAGACTGTTCTGTTTTTGACAGGTTCTATTTTCTTTGCGTTGTGTGCTTGTTTTGATGATTCTATGGTTTTCTTTGATGGGTTTTTGCCATGGAAAAGTTTTAATACAGTAGATATAATGCAAAAACAAAATAAGAATAGGTTTTATACAGTACTTATAGTAGTGGTTTGCTTTCTTATACTGACTGATCTCACGAAGGTTTTGTTTGAGTTTTGTGTGATTGAAGTTTTCAAGTTTTGGGTGATCTTACGATGGATGAAGGAATAAGGATTAGCAAAATGCTAAGCTTGGGGATGCCCGAGGCACCCCAAGGTAATATTCAAAGAATTAGCAAGCAACTAAGCTTGGGGATGCCCCCGAGTGGCATCCCCGCTTTCTTCTAACAACCATCGGTATTTTACTTGAAGTTATATTTTTATTTGTCACATAATATGAGTTTTGCTTGGATCGTCTTGTATGATATGAGTCTTTGCTTGTTTTTCTTTGTGTTCTAATTATTCAATCCTTGTTGTACACACCTTTCTGAGAGAGGCAAAAATTATGCTATGCTTGCTCCTATGCTTCACTTAAATTTTTAGAGCCTTGGATTTGCTCTAGTGCTTCACTTATATCTTTTTGAGCACGGTGTGCTTTGTTATTTTTGAGGAAATGCTATCATGATTGACTTAGATTTATTTTGTAGTTAGTAATTTTTTTAAGAAATTCTCTCTTGCTTCACTTATATTATTTTGAGATACAGAAAAATTATGCTCATGTTCTTCACTTATATTTGTTTGAGCTTATAAAAGCAACATATAAAAAATAGTCCCAAATTGATAGATATCCAAGGGGTGGGGGGTATAATAAAAACTTCCCCACCGGTCTCGGCACCGCCATCGGTATCAGCGCCGTCAGTGTTGATGTCAGTGTCAGTACCATCATCGAGGCCGACCTGCAAACCTTGACTGTGCTTAGCAGACAAAAGGTCGAGGTACTGTTGTTCACACTCATAATCCATCTCGTCTGCATCTTGGTTAGAAGGCTCGGTTTCTTTGTTGTTTGACATATTTCCTATGATTAACTCTCCTCTTTTAATTCTAAAATTAAAAAAAATGAGAAATGACATATAAAAAGATCTATGTTTGCCAGAATGTCATTCATGTCAAAACTAGACAATTGCTTTGAATCATATAAAAGTACATATGTCCATGCTATAACGAAAAGAAATTTGATGAACATGTTAGGCAACATTCCACATCAAAAATTCTGTTTCTATCATCTACCTACTCGAGGATGAGCAGGAATTAAGCTTGGGGATGCTGATACGTCTCCAACATATATATAATTTTTGCTTGTTCCATGTTGTTATATTATCATTCTTGGATGTTTTACAATTATTTTATAGTCATTTTATATCATTTTTGGTGCTAACCTATTGACATAGTGCCCAGTGCCAGTTGCTATTTTCTGCATGTTTTTTACATCGCAGGAAATCAATATCAAACGGAGTCCAACCGTAGCGAAACTCCTAGAGGATTTTTTTTGGGCCAGAAGACATCCAGTGGACCAAGAAGCACCTGGGGTGCCTCGAGGAGAAGCACCCACCGTGGCGCGCCAGGAGGCCCAGGTGCGCCCTGGTGGGTTGTGCCCACCTCGGGTGCCCCCTGAACCGCCTCTTTGCTCTATAAATACCCCAATATTCCATAAACCCTAGGGGAGTCGAAGAAAATCAATTCCAGCCGCTGTAGAGTCCAAAACCACCAGATCCAATCTAGACACCGTCACAGAGGGGTTCACCATTTTCATTGGTGCCTCTCTGATGATGCGTGAGTAGTTCTTTGTAGACCTATGGGTCTTTAGTTAGTAGCTAGATGGATTCCTCTCTCTCTCTCTCTCTTGATTATCAATACAATGGTCTCTTGGAGATCCATATGATGTAAGCCTTTGTGCGGTGTGTTTGTTGGGATCCGATGAACTTTGAGTTTATGATTAGATCTTTGTTTTTATACATGAAAGTTATTTGAGTCTTCTTTGATCTCTTATATGCATGATTGCTTATAGCCTTGTATTTCTTCTCCAATATTTGGGTTTTGTTTGGCCAACTTGATCTATTTATCTTGCAATGGGAAGAGCTGCTTTGTAGTGGGTTCGATCCTACGGTGCTTGATCCCAGTGACAGAAGTGGAACCGACACATATGTATCGTTGCTACTAAGGATAACAAGATGGGATCTATATCTTCATAATAGATAAACGGATCCTGTCTACATGATGTCATTGTTCTTATTGCATTACTTTGTTTTTTGATGAAATTAATACACTAGATACATGCTGGAAGCGGTCGATGTGTGGAGTAATAGTAGTAGATGTAGGGAGGAGTCGGTCTACTAATCTTGGACATGATGCCTATATAATGATCATTGCCTGGATATTGTCATGATTATTTGAAGTTCTATCAATTGCCCAACAGTATTTGTTTTCCCACCGTTTGCTATTTTTCTCGAGAGAAGTCAGTAGTGAAACCTACGGCCCCCGGATCTCTTTTCATCATATTTGCCTTTGCGATATGTTTTCCTTTGCATTTATTTTCAGATCTATTAAACCAAAAATACAAAAATACCTCTCTGCAATTTATTTGTTCTGCGATCTATTTATCCTATCTACCACTTTTACCTCACGTTATATGCCTATCTTGAGGCACCGTACCCGATAGGGATTGACAACCCCTTTAACACATCGGGTTGCAAGTATTTGTTATTAGTGTGCAGGTGCTGTTTATGTGGCGTGAGGGGTTCTCTTGCTAGTTCGATAACCTTGATCTCATCACTTAGGGAAATACCTACCGTCACTATACTGCATCATCCCTTCCTCTTTGGGGAAATACCGACGTAGTTCTAGCAGATATCAAAAGGAAATGAACTAAAGAGGCCGACATAGTGCGATAATGATAGAAATTGCATGTCGACCATCGCCCTCACGATTGCGTAGTCATTAATGTATTTAAGTAGTGAGTACAGTACTTGAACTTTTCCCTCGTCAACTTGCATGATTAGCAGGATCCAGTGTAAACTGCATGGGCACCCGTTTGAATAATTAAGCTCGCATGTGCATAACTCATCAACTACAGTTATTAACATCTAGTAGGTATAAACATAATTTGTAGTACAAGACAGTGTCACTCACCAGAAGTTGTAAGGAAGTAGTATTTCTGGTTGGGTATTTAGTCCCTTCAAAAACTATAGCAAGTTTCTCTTTGTGTCTTTTCTCGACCATTTAATTGACCATGTATCTTGATTAATGGTATTTGGGTCAATGAACCCAATGCCATAGCGTCCATCTTTTTTCATTTCATACATCTTCATTCTACATAATAGCACAAAAAAGAATATAGTGAGGATAATTACAAGTAATGAACTAGCACAGCTAGCTAGAGACTTAAATTACAGAAAGAAATCGCTTACAGACAATAGCAACTGACGATAGATTTGTCAAGTGTGTCTTGATTGAATAACTAAAACATTTCTTGAAACTCAACCAACAAATCTTTTCATGGAAGTAATGCTCTTCCTTGACTTTCACCATGAGGGACTCTCGCTCGTTGTTTACTTCTTAGGTGCCACTCATGCAATGTGCGCATTCTCGTTGATAGGAGCGGGATCTCCTCAGGCTTAACCAGAGGTTGGTCGGGGACATATTTCCATCTTATTTCCTCCTCTTTATACCTGGGGAGTTCCTCGATGCCTAGGAGTTGTTTAACAGTGATATCGGCCTCTTTAGCCTGCCTTATGTGATCGACGGTTATTACCAGCTGATCGGCGGTACTCACATGTGGTTGTACAATGAGCGGGGGGATCGATTGCACTGCCAGTCCTCCTAGCTGGGGAACAGTTTTCCCGCTTTTTTACCAGCTTCTTGGCTCGAGCTCAAGCTCGACTTCTTCTCTTTTTGTGCATGATATAACTTCTTGATAGAGCAATCATAGCCCAAGTCCTTTTGCTTCACAACCGGTTGAGCATTATCAATAAAGTGTTGTACCACTTTCTCAGGTACTTTATCCTTTGGCGGCAGGGAGGGGGGTTCGATATAAAATGGGCTTCTACTTGGGCATCAACTATGGCCATGTTTTCCTCCTCAGTATAGTCGTAAGGCAACTTTGGAAGAGGCTTGAGGCTTGGACCATACACTACAAAAAAATACACTTCCGTGATGATACGTGTTTGTCATAGTAGGTCGCTTTTTTTGTCATGCATGTACATCCATGACGATTTTATGACAGAATCAAGATAGTCATACCTGTGCTGTCGTAGAAGTGTTCCATGACATTACCAAAGTTATCTTCACGGAAGTGTCGACTTCCATGACGGTAAATCATGCGTCACAGAAGTGCTTTCGTCAAGGGTGACCGACACGTGGCATCCACTGTAACGGAACACCGTTAAGCTATCGGGTCGGGTTTTGGATCCAATAATCCGTTCACACCCCCGACCAATGGGGATTTTCCACATGTAAAATCATCATTGGCTGGAGGAAACACGTGTCGGCTCATCGTTGGGACACATGTCATCCACTCATTGGACAGAAGGTGCCTATGATACGTCGACACGTGGCACGGCCCATCAAGTTTAAATGGGACGGCCCAACTAAAGGCCCACAAGATTTTGCGGCCATAATGGGCCGCCCCAGCTAAAGGCCCACGAGATTTTGCGGACCATAATGGGCCGGCCCAGCTAAAGACCCACAAGATTTTTCGGGCCATAATGGGCCGCCCCAGGTAAAGGCCCACAAGATTTTTGTGTGCCATAATGGGCCGGCCTAGGTAAAGGCCCACAAAATTCTTGCGGATCATAATGGACCGGCCCAGCTAAAGACCCACGAGATTTCGCCGACACTAATGGGCCGGCCCAGCTGTAGACCCACAAGAGTTTGTGGACCCTAGTAGGCCGACCCATTAACTGGCTGCCATGTTTTGGGCCAAATGTCGGCCCATATTTGATCCGGTCCATTAATGGTTTGCCACATTCCAGGCCTAATAATGGCCCATATGAGATCCGGCCCGTTAAAAGCCTCCCACGTTCTGGGCCAAATCACGGCCCAGATCAGGTCCGACCCTTTAAGAGGCTTCGGCCTCAATTATGGTCCATATCAGATTCGGCCCGTTAACTAGACGCTATGCTTTTGTGCCCACTTGCAAAAGGTCATTTAGTAATTCGTCCTGATATTAGTTTTGGCCTGTTAAGGGCCCGTTTAACATTTCGGCCCTATATTAATTTTGGCCTGTTAAAAGCCCGTCATATAGTTGAGCCTAACTATGGCCCGGTTTGCATCCGGCCTGCTCGCAGCCGATATCTGATTGGGCCAAACAAGGACCGAGACAATTTGGCCTGTTAAAAGCCCATGATTTGATTCGCACAATCATGGGTCGGGGTCCATTTCGGGCTGCTGTCGGCCTGTGAGTTGTTCGGCACGTTTCAGACCCAACCTACTTCTCAGCCTCCTAAAAGCCCATTGAGTTTTCTTGCGAAAAGAGGGTCGGGGGTTACTCGGCCTATGAAAGGCCCGAATCTACTAGTGGGCTAGTTTGATGGGGCCCATGATGCGGATCATACATCGTGATTGCATGATGGTCCGATTATGTACCATAATTTTATGGTTTGGCCGCTTTACTGCGAAGACAGGATATATATACAGTAAAATAACTGCAGCATCATGAATAAGAAAAAACCTAGACTATACAATAAAGAAATTACGGCATATTACATCCACTGGGCATCAAAGTTTGCCACTATGATAATAAATCACAAGCAGACAGCAGATTACATACACTAGGCATCAAAGATTGCCACCAATGCAAATAAACATGCTGACAAAATAATATACAAAACCGAGAACACTTCAATAGAGTTTAAGAAAGGTTAGCCCTGCTCGCGAGCTGCAGCGCAAGCACCTGAGCAAGATGATGAGACTGCGCTTGTTCAACACTTATATCTTCCTCACTCTGAAAGATAAACAAGCAGACAGATGACAGGTTTTGCACATAAAAGTATTAGTATTGACAATTCATCACATTTCTTACAGACGAATAAAGTGACACAGTTTAAAAATGCATTAACACAATATGGTATTATTCAGGTCAAGACATGGCAGGAAATGACATTGTGAAGGAGTTGGCAGCTTCACGACACCACTGTATTACAAATCAAGAACTCATAAGTATCAATGGTTAGTGTGCTGTCAATTTATCCCATTTCAGATTGGCAAATAAAGAGACGATTTAAATAATAGTAGAATGATATGACATTGTTCATAGTTAAGACATTGTAGAATATGACATTGTGCTGTAGTGGGTAGGTTCATCACACCACTGGATTACAGATGAAGAACAGAAGCATACATGTAGTGCAAAAGAAGATCACTTGCTATGTATACTTTAATTTACATGGTATGAAGAAGGAACTTGGTTGTACAACTGAAAACTTAAATTGAAAAGGACAAAATTTTGTTTATGAACTACATAATAAACTTTAAACTTGCAATTTGATGCAAACACCAAAAATAAACAGTTGTTGCAGTCATGCCTAACCAAATATACACAACAAAGTTTGAAGGCTTCAGAAGGACAAACTTACATTACTAGTGAAGACAGGATCTATAAAGCCCTTGTCCATGCTGATGGGGGGGGGGATTCAAGAAGTTTAACACAGAATCTTCTTCATAAGCATTGCCTTTATTCTACATCTATTATATAATTAAAACATAAGTAAAAGAAGCCATCACGTTGATCCACATAGATTAAATTATCTTAGCCATTATTTTCTTATATGAACGGCTGAGATTTAAAATTGCAACGTTACATACAAATATTGTCATAGACAAACAATTGGACTGTCACGTACAAACATGTAATTGTAGAAGTTGAGCTTCCACAAGAAAACAAACTAATTTGGAAGGAGCGACTTAGATTTGACAAGAAAAACAAATCTATTTTGAAAGGAGTAGTTCCGAGACAAAACTTCAGCGTACATGCATGGGACTCTTAAAACCAAGACACAGAATAGATGGATATACAACCTACATGCGTGCAAGGCAAGGCCGCTTTTAAATTGGAGATAAGTCAAATGGATACAACGTGCATGCATGGAAGCCAAGGACGCTGTAAAACCAAAGATAAACATACTGTACTCAAGCCTTATGGGACCTCGCCGGCGCACCGTCGCTCATGTTAACTGTTTCGACACAAGCGGCAGCACCACCGTCGCTGATGCTGTTGCCACACAGGCGACAATCTGCGATTTAGAACCAGAGTAAGAACCATCAAAGGCATGCATTTTGTTGTGACTAGATTATCACCTATTATCTATTGGCTGGATATTTATGATTTTAGAATCGCCAGTCTGGGCTACGAGGCTATGGTAGCAGCAGATGCGTTTGTCGCAGGACAGGAATGCATGCGTGGCTGTGTGGTCGCTTAGTCAGGTTGTGGCGGCGAGATCACGTCGAGTAAAGCAGTGGTCGTGATCAAGAGCTTCGGCCGAGTATAACACAAGCACGCACGTACACATGCGTATGGACGTGAACAGGTGCGTTGAGCGATCTGTTTCTTGCATTGGTACATCACTTACGTGAATTGATTCCTCATTATCCCATCTACTACCTAGAATCGAACTCCATTGCTAGGCTACGATTGAGGCTTTTCGACATCAAGTCTCCATTCAATCGAACTCGAAACTCCCCACACAAAACAAGAATCAAACTCGAAATATTCGAAAATATAAAACCAATCTTTTAAGTTTCCAAATTCTGAAAATAAATAGGTAAGTACTTATACATGTATACTAGACGCGTGTAAAATTTTCATGTATACCTTTATAGTGAATAGCTCATGTGCTATAATTACATGAATTTATTATTATTTTGTGTAGATCCCACATAAAAGTATTTCATCATGAAATGTTACAGACAGGTAGTATACATCAACATGTATATGTTTTATTACTTTTAGATTTTTATGAAACATAAAAATTTTGCATTTTGAATTTTTCAAAATTCAAGCTCCATGGAGCTCGAGCATGATTAGCAATTTCTGATAGGCTACAGAAATCATTTGCATGCATGCGTTTGTGAGATATATGCTTTTTTGTGCGTTATATGCATATGTTCAGTTTTCTAGCTGAGATATATATCATGCATGTGGGCATGATCACTTGGCTGTGAATTAACTACATATTTCTTAGATAGACGTCCAATGCATTTGACCTTTTGTTATAAAATCCATTTTATTTAGAGTGAATTGTTTTGTAGTGATTGGATGGAATTTAGAACATCTAATGGTTATGATATTCTATAATAGAGGTCGACAAAATGAATTTCCTTATTTTTTTTTGTTTTTTCATATTTTCTAGCATATCTTTCTTTACACTGTTCGGACGACCCAAATAGATTTATATGAATACACACCAATTGTTTTTTTAATATACAACGACAGCTAGATAGCCTAAGATGGTCAGACTACACAAACAATTAGAGTGAGAGGATATTGTCACGAGCATTTAGAAGCATGCATAGGAGGTCGACATCCATGATATCATGCTATCTACAAACAAAATTGCACATCAAACAGTGGTGATGCATATAGAGGAAGATAACATAATATTTAGGTAGTTAATTAATGATGAAATGGCTTGGAGTAGTAGGAATCTAATATATGTGCCGTTACTCACTTTTTGTCAGGCGGGCATCGATGACTTTAGCCACAATAATGCGTTTAACAAAAATATTTCACCTGTTGTTTAATGATTTTTCATAGGACACACATGCCAACTACAATAATTGTTTGTATTTTAACAGACCTATCAAAGGGGAATGACAAACAATAGTGGAAGAGAGAAATCTCAAGATTGGTATGAAATTATGTGGCTTGAATGGCAGGGTGCCAATTCTTATCACAGACCAAATCAAAAATAATACAATTAAAGGAAGAATTCCCAAATATTATCTCTTTTCCGAAGATGCACATTTTGGCACTTCTATAGTATAATATAACTATGGATGGACAAATAATGGTGGGGAGAAATATAATAAATATACAGAAGATGTGGAAACATATATATGGATATGTGGATATCTGACATTGTTCTAATAGATAGTGGTGGCATAGATACAGTGTATTTGCATGTGATCAATCTTTTCACTTTTCTCCGTAAAAATTCTAAAAGAATATCCAGTGCAAATATAAATGGACATGGATGAAAAGGTGAAACCGTTAAAGCTAGAGATTAGTTCCAAAGCCAATGGTTCGGCATGGTGGGATGCATGTCTTGGTCTTTAGATATTTCATTGAGGGGACAAGCATATCATTAGCATCAACTTCATAGAAAGTGTAGCAAAGTTTCATCATGTTTTATAATAGTATACATTTTGGATATATGTTTTATATAAATACATATATAGGGATGGATCAAATGAATGAACATATGTAGAGCAAAACCAGTAAAATAAATAAACCTATAAAGGAAGTCTAGCCGCGCAAATGCGCGGGCCACCCAAATAGTTTTGTTAAGAGTATATATATGTGATAATATACGAAAAAATGTAGAATATTTAAGATAAGATGAAGAGTGATGCTACATAACCAAGTAGCTATAAATGTATGTGCAGCGATACAGACAAAAGGCACAGCCAAGAGCAATGCACAGCTAAACTTCTTCAGTACCAACCTTATGGTAAGAGTAAATATAGATCTGATGTGTAGAAAATGGAGGGCAAAGGAAAATAAGCTGCAGAGTGATGATACATGAACAACTACCAGTCAATATAAGTACACTGATAAATTACAGCATGTACTTACAGGAACAATGCAGAGCTAAAAAAGTCATTGGCATTGGATATATTCTACACTAATGTAACTATTCATACAGATCAGAAAATTTGGAGCGAACAATTGATAAGCAAGCTATCATGCATACTGCTGTCACATAATGAACCAGGTATGTATGCAAGTACAATGATATAGGACAACAGGTACTAACAAGAGCAAAGTAGCGGGCAACATATTTGTGATATCATGTCGTTCTTTTCAAACCGGAATTCTTCTTCGAGCAGATTTCCTGCAAAAAAGATCCGTAAGGCACATGCGGAAAAGTAAAAGTTCAAATTGTCATGTGATTTCATAGACAATACCTTATCCTGGGAACGAGACGAGTGCATAACAAGGTTTTTTCATTCAATGTCTTCTAAATTTAGCATAGGAGACTTCACCGGAAATTCGTTTATAGACTTGCCATCAAAGTGTGATTTCCTCAGGTAACACCGATACTGCTGCAATGCTTCCTTGAAAAGCACAAGCAAGCTTTGCTCGTCATGACTATCCAGATTGACCCTAGCCTAGTTACAACAATGTAATGCCCCGAGAACTTCCAACTAGATGTGTCTTTCTCTCCATGTCGCACTTTGTATCGTTCATACCACTAAGTACTACTACGTGTGGTCTCCGACCCAGAAGTGGAAGAAGTGGAGATGCTCTACCAAGCTATTTTTTATGCTGGGATCTACCATGCTGTTCATGTCCCACTCCTTTCGCTGACGTGTGGGACATCCAGCATGTGCCGTGTTTGGCACCCTTCGTCGTAAGAGTTGAAACGCTAGCATTCATCAGAAATAAAAAATAATTATAAATCGGCAGTGATTACAATTTTTTTGCGAACCAATCAGCAATGATACTATACCACGCGGTTTCCTTGCTCCTCGATATCGGAAAGAATACTTCCGTTCGCCAACATGTGGTGTCAACATGTGGTGCAATGGCACTCAATGCCTTGGTGCCAATTTTGTAAGTCATTGCAGTGTTTACCTTCAAGAGTGGACTGCTGCTAGTGCGACACAAAGCAGCTACACAGATCATAGTGTAGATATAACGGGAAAAGCTTAAGCATCAGAGTAAAATCAGCAAAGTGAAACTTGCTCGAATATATGTGCTAGTTTGACGGTACGGCTAGAAAGGCTTTAGATACCAGCTCTCTTCAAGTGAAGGTGCGGTACGGTTAATATCAGTGTAACTCTCAAAGGCGACACAGCTCCCCGCATTTCCTTGCTATTCTTATAGGATTCAAGTGGGCAGGCCACTACAAATCCTATTCCTATGTTTACAAGATCCTACGAATCAAAGAGGCTCAAAGTGTCCATCACAACCAACCATATAGACCTCTACACCGCAAATGTCCCTGTTCATTTTCAGTACAAGGAACATACTGTACTACTACCATCTCCTCCGTTACAAAATATAAGTCTTGGTAGAGATTTCCACTATGGATCACATATAGATGTATCCAGATACATTTTAGAGTGTAGATTCACTCATTTTGCTCCATATGTAGTCCATGGTGGAATCTATACAAAGACTTGTATTTAGGAACGGAGAGAGTACATATAAAGAAGAACTGAAGAGGAACATGTTAAAGAAGAGCAAGCAGATTTTGGATAATAAAATGTTGGTTGCGCAGTGCCCACACATGATGAACTAGAGCGCATTAAGAATGCAACTCCCAGCTGCCTCTCGACCATTTCAGGCGGTTGGATGAAGATCCTACGTCTCCTAACCCATCTTCTTCCTCGTCTCTGATTCTTCCCATACAGAACACCGCACAGGCCGCCAGCCAGACCACCGGCCCCCACCGCCTGTGTTCCTCCTCCACCCCCACCCCACCCCCGCCCCAACCCCCACCCACGTCGAGTTTTCTTCGTTCGGCGAGGCCCCACAACCACCCGAGCCCTTTCGTTCGCACCGGCAAACTCCGGCGAGCTCTGAAAAATTTAGTCTACTGTGATTTAACTAGTGTGGAATATAAAAGGGGAAAACCATAAGCATTGGGAGTATAGTTTTGAGTGTGCCATGGCGGATCTGAAGGTGCAAACCGGACAAAGGCAACTTCGCAACCAAGACAAGAAATCAGAGTAAAGCAGTGGCGATCTATTTTCTTGCTGCAATAAATAAGTTGAGCAGATACAAAAGAGTACCGCCTCTGGTGCGACGCCGTGTACGCATCTGCTGAGAATTTGACGGTGTTGCGGTAGCGATGGCTGTCGGCTGCGTGGAACCAGATCTAGGAGGGTAGACGGTGGCGGCGGGGCACGGTGGACGAGACTGTCGTAGGAGTGGCGCCGGCAAGGTGGACGACAGCGGGGATGAAGCGAGAGGACGGGATAAAAGGATACCGGTCCGAAGCCGTGGATGAGAGAGGTCGATCCCTTGTAATGGACGGCGGCGGCGGTGTGTCAGCTCCGGTATGGTGGAGGAGGATGGCGGTGGATGGGGTGGCGGACGGCGGCGGACGGAGGAGGGTGGGGTGGAGAGGGTGTTTTGGCGCCCACGGAGTACGAATGGGGAAAAGGGAGGTAGAGAGGAAGGGGGAACCATGTATTTAGGGAGCGCTTGTCTCAAATGCGAGGAAATTTACAAACTTAGCCCCTTTTTCAAATTTCTTTTACATCACAGCAACATTAGTCGGTTGGGGATAGGACGGTAATCTCGCATACACCGAATATTTTCCGACGAGAGTTTGTTTTTGGCGCCCACCGTGTATGAATATGAATCGGGGAGGGAGTCGATTTCGGCCGAGGACACATTGTGTTTTGGCGCCCACCGTGTATGAATCCGGGTGAGAGGCGGTTACGTCATGTTTGGGTGAAATTACAAACCTACCCCTATCGAAACCTATAGAAATCCAGAAGATAGACAATAATTTCCATCTCATAGATTGTGGTTTCGAGCGGTTACTACAACTTTCCCCGCTTCGTTCAAATTTTGCAGAGTGCACGTTTACACTCGTGCCAACTCAATTCGAATCCCGTTTGTATTATATTTTTTTCAGGCGGGATCCATTTTCAATTGGAATTACATTCTATATACATCATTTTTTATATATACTTTAAAAAGCAGAACACCATTTATACATAAATATGTTTTACAAATGGCCTGATCTCAGATTCATAAGGTTGTATCCATCAATTTGGATTTTCAAATATTTGAAACCACTTTATGTTGAAATCCAATGTATGCATTCCTCGCTAACCGTCTCCAATTAATGTGTGTTTCATGCGGTTTTTTTTACTTCTCAAACTTGTACAATGTGTTTCACACACGCAACATATAGTGTAATCCTGTTTAGACATTAATTGCATATAAACCATGCATTGTTTGTAATGAAAGAACCTATGGATCACCAATATTGATAAACTATATAACATTACACGTGTGCCCACATTCAAATGAATATGCATGTTTGATACACCAATTTGTGCTATGATATTATCAATGTCGTGATCTCCAGTTTAAATATTTGAATCCCCTTTAATCCAGATATTCGTCTCATATAGCTATCACTCATGCTTATATAGGACTATCTCTCTGAACCTATACGCGTTCATCGTCTCGCAGGTATCTCTCGTGCTACCTGTATGTCGACAATCATCTTTTATCTTTGTAACACACTAATGGTACTCTCTCCCTCGACCTTCATCACTCTATCTCTCTCTAAGTATATCTCACTCCCTGCTATGTGTCTCTAACTATGATTCTCCACGTGGAATCTCTTTCTCTCACACAAACACAAAACTTTGTCTCCCGGGGTCTCATTTCTCTCTACTATTCCCATGTGTGCCACTCGCACACCCATCATACATAGATGTCTTTCGCTCCTTAGATATGAGAACCTACGACTCTTCCTCTTAAATATCTCGTTCTCACACACAAATACAACTCTGTCTCCCAGGGTCTCATATTTCTCCCTTGTTCTCTTGTATGTCGCTCACACACACTCTCTCTCCCTAGATATATCTTGCGTTCCCTCATATGTCTCTCTAGCTATCACTCTCGTTGTGAAATATCTTTCTCTCTCGCAGACACAAAACTCCGTCTCTCGGGATCTCATTTCTCTCTGATATCTGTTTGTATGTGACTCACGTGCACCCTCTCTCTGTCTCTCTCACACCCACACACATAACTCAGCCTTCTGATGCACTCGACTCCTATCTCTAACATACACTAGCTAGCATCTTTATCTTTCTATTTATCTATTTCTCCATCAACCTTCTTTCTCGCCCTCACTCTTGATTCCTATCACGCACACTACATATGTTTCTCTCTACATGCAGTCAAGTGCCCTCTCACACACATATATAACTTCACCCTCTGAACCACCCGGCGGTCATCTCCAACACCCAAACTAGTGGATGTCCCTCTAGCTAGCATCTCCATCTCTGTATCTATCTGTAGTTTCTCCGTCAACATTTCTTCCTCGCATGGAGTCTTGCTTCCTATCACCCACACTATATATGTCTCTCCATACATATGCATTTATAGGTTGATCTCTTTTCCACAATCGTTGTGCCTCACTCCCTCTGCTTGCAATAGATGCATGCTCCAGCCCACGCCACTATCTCTTAAAGACAAAAACACATGCTCAATTGTCGGGCCTTCTTCCCTGCATTCACACATGCATGCATATTGTCATACCGATCCCTCTCTCCCATGTCGTTGATCTTATGACTTATGTCTTCTTTCTTTTATCTCGATGATGCACGCGCACACACACACACATCCCATGTATACATGTATACCTCTCACACATGCACGTTCAAGGTCTCTATGTCTCCATACGTAGTTAATTACCCTCAATCCTAACGCCACATCGAATCGTTCTCCTCTTTTCTGCACATAACTTTTGCCTGGATGGGTAAAACACACACTCACACTTAACAATCTCCTTCTAGATGCCCCCCCTCGCCTCTCACTCTTCTCCTATATCCCCGAAACCAATAAGACCATCCCTTTGTTTAATTCCCGCCTACATGCACCATCGATATATAGTAGTCTTCCTCGGTGTCTCTCGAACAAACACGTTCTCTTGATGTCGACTCCTCTCACGCGCACACACCTTCTCTTCCCTCTCTACGGGCATTTTCTCTCTCGCACCCCATTGTTGGTGGCCTCTGCCATACACATCACCTCTCTATGATGAAGCCATGCACACTTAAATTACATCCGCCACAGAGGACCCCGCGACACACACACACACACACACACACACACACACACACACACGCATGCACAAACACCCCCCACACACACACTAAGACTCCATCTCTCTCTCTCTCTCACACACACACACACAAACACACAAACACACACACACATACACACACGCTCACGCACCCCCCCACACACACACTAAGACTCCATCTCTCTCTCTCTCACACACACAAACACTACAAGAAATATGTCAACTTGTGACCACCACTATTGGTCACTGAAAGGTCACAAATTTCCATTTGCGACCTTTTTGTGACCAAAAACAGAAGGTCAAAAGCTGGCCGTCATAAACTGACTATAGCGACCTTTCTTCTGGAATGGTCGAAGACGTTTATGACCAAAATATGTCCACTGTGGCGTTTTGGTCACTAGCAACCTCCCCATGCCACGTAGGCATCTAGCGTGGCAAGCTGATGTGGCACAAGATTCAGCCCGGTCCAATTGAGTGTTTTACATGGGCCTAGCCCATTAATTCAGCCTTTTATATATGTTTTTTCCTGTCAATTTTTGGTCAGACTTCATGGGCCAAGCCCAACAATTCGGCCTTTTTATTTCATGGGTCATGGCCTTTTTGTACCAACAGTTTTAGTTTTCTTATAAAATGGGTCCACTAGTCAAACAGGTCCCACTTGTCAGGTTCTGATAAGTGGGTCCTAGCTATTAGGCCCAGATAGATTCTTCGTATTTCAATTTGACAATAAGGAAATAACCAGTAGTTAAATTGGCAAGCAAAACACACATATAATACTTTAAATAACAATAGCCAGATTCAATACAAGCTCTACAAATGACATGTCCTACAAGCTGTAGCATATACAAGCTTATTTACAACCTCCACAAATGACACGTCCTACAAGCTGTAGCATTTACAAGTTCTACAAGTTACACGTAATACAAGCTTAGTTGATACAAGCTCTACAACTATGGGAATCAGTTACAAGCTCTACAAGTGTTTTCTTCTTCTACATGTAGCTCCGTCAAAAGCGGTCAAATGCCGGACTCACTAGAGAGTCAGGACTGGTCCTTCCACGGATGCCCTGTTACATGAATCAGCTGATAAAAATTAGAAAAACTGGAGCCAATATATTATGAACGTTCCATTCAAAAAAGGAGTAAAGGACATTCCTTGTTTCATCATGTTACAAAGGAGCAGCACAAACCACAACTTTACTCGACACACACACATACACACATGAATATTAAGCTCAGTTCCAGCAACTATATCATGGTTTAACAGCTGGACTCAGCATCATCAAACCACCATGCTTATGATCATAATCTAAGCATATCATCAAACAAAACCTACACAGATAAAGATCACAACACATCAAGCCACAGGAGCACCAGCGTTGGCATGAGATTCAACGCAACAGCAATGGGGCTACCACAACAGCATGAAAAACCTAAGCATACTAGAGAAAATAGATAGTTGGTGTTGGAGGGACTGGTGAATTACCTCAATGGCGTACTTGATGGGTGATGATGGTCCTTCTCAAGTTGTTGTCGTCCAAAGTTAAGAGGTTTCATACATCTGTCTACAACAATCAGCAAACCAGAAATCAGAATGAATACTTCAATCTCATAATCAGCAAAGTTGTTCAGTAAGTAGCAATTGTATCTATAACATTGGAGAAAATGGCGCCTTTTGTTCCCAAGGAAACAATGCTGGCACTTATGTCAAGAAAACAAAATCAGCACACACCAGCACTCTGCCAGGTATAGCAACAAGCTGATCTTCAAGGTCACAAAAATGGGAGACAAAAAAAAAGACACAGACCGCAGCATGAGTGAGCAGAGCACAAATGGGGCAGAAAGAATGAATGTCGGGCTATTTTTATACATAGAAACAACCAAAGAAAGAAATGTCAGCATGTATATGTATCACATCAGCGCCACATGGCCCTCCACAGGACATGAAAATGACAACCTTCCTACCAGATTAAATCAACATCCTTGTCAACTCAAATGGAAACTGGCCCGACGCCAAAAATGAAGCGACCGTTCATTCCTCCGCAGAATAAAATATCTACTACACAAGTGCATACATTACTCAACATTCTACTACACAAGTGCATGCAGTACTCAACATTCACTCGAAGTATGTTGTGCAGGATCACACCATTCCATTTTCACTCAAAGTACAATAGTGCATCACATTTTTGGATGATCACCAAAGGCAAAACTACTCCTGACTATGATCATCAACATCTACTACCCCTAACTACTCCCTGTGCAATCCTACTCTGTAGTAAAACTTCCTCACCCTCCGTTCACCCTGTTCAAGCAGTACTGTAGTTAAACTACTCCTAATGCTACAGCAGTTAACAGCAAGTGAAATTACTGTGATGTGCAAAATTTATAGTAAATACTCCACTGAATATTACTGAAACTTAAAAGAAGTTAACAAAGCTTTTTCAGTTTCAGAATATACAAGTCAGAAAATAAGCTTGCAAGCAAGTTTATGTAAGTAATGCACACTAGAGTACAATACTTCTATGGATTTCTACAAATAATTCATGATTTTCTAACTAATCCAAGTTGTCCATTTAATTAACTGGAAAAGTAAGTTAAATCTTGTTGAATCTTGTGCGTTTGGACACAAAATATTTTACTGCATCCCAGTTCCAATCACGGTTAGTTTACCATGCGAAAACTAGATCTAGAATTAGGAAAACCTGCCAACAGAACCGCACAAAGCCTCCTATTGCACAAATCAAGAGAAGTTGCCGAACGGGACTCATCACATCAACGAGTACAGAAGAACAAGAACCGGGCGAGGGATGTGGGAACAGGGAACGGACGGCGCCTACCTCGATGGAATGAAACCTCTCCTCCTGCCCCTCCTCCTCGAGTAGAGCAGGGCCGAAGCTAGGCGCAGCCCTCATCCATCTCGAGCAGCGCAAGGTCAGCGCCCTCCTGCCGTCATCGCCATCTCCGCGCCATGATGACCTGCAGCAAAGGAACAGATAGGAGGAGAAGGTGAGGAGGAGCGGGTGGATCTAGGCGAGGAAGGAGGGGAAGGGCCTACCTAGTCAACAATGACGTCAGTGGCTGGGGGCCCGCGGCCGCGGGCATGTCGGGGGGCGCGGCCGGGCCGGAGATCACGGCGGTGCGGAGGGCCGGGTAGGCGAGGACGCGGCGGAGCAGGGGGCTTGATGAGGGACCAGAGCCCCGGCACGGACAACACGAAGACCCCAACGAGCTGTAGAAGCTCGCCTGCGAGTACCCGGTCCCCGCCATCGCGGGGGTGGCCATGGATGGGCGCGAGATCCCTCTTCTCTTCTGATGGGCGGAGGAGAGGGTGAGAGACAGAGGGATATGGAGGCGGGGCGGCCGGGTGCCTCGATCTGGATCGAGGAGAGGGAGGCCGCGGACTGGATCTTGCCGAAGGGGGAGAGAGGGAAGGAGGAGCCGAGCGTGGAGATCTTGTCGAAGGGGAGGGAGGGAGGAGCAGAGCACGAC
>NC_057813.1:678625195-678629113 GCF_018294505.1 Triticum aestivum | reverse complement strand
AGGGGGGAGAGTGAGGCCGGCGGCGAGATCGGATCTGGGGAGGGGATAGGGTTTGGGTGGTTGGAGGGGATGAGGGGGGAGAAGGGGCGGCGACGATGGATCTGGGGAGGGGATAGGGTTTGGGTGGTTGGGCTGCCCCGGGGGTGGGGGTTCTTTTTCTTTCTTTCTATTTTTTTCTTTAGATAAATGGAATGGATGGATGGATGGATGCCATGTCATCGATCCATGGCACAAACATTTCAACCAATAAGAACAAAGCTTATGTAATTGTGTTTTCCTATTTGTTTCTCTTATATTTTTTGCACGAGGGTGCATTTTAGAATGGCATAATTTGTTCAAAATATATCATACTTTCCATTAGGGTGCATATTGGAATGGCAAACAATGTTGCCTAAGGAAATATTCATTCTTCTTTGGACGAAAAAATGATCTCATATTGATCTCAAATGATCTCATATTGGAATGGCAAACAATCTTATGGCCACATTCATGGCATAGTTTGTTCAAATTATCTCATATTGTGCACGAGGGTGCATCTTGGAATTCCAAACAATGTTGCCTAAGGAAGTTTTCATTTTCTTTGCACAGAAAATTCATTTTTCATTTTCCGAGTGCCCAAAAGGAGGTTTTTTTGTGAAGGAACTATCAAATAATTGTTGCAAAATTGGACCAAATCATTTTTATAAAATACTAGGCCATATATAATGCACAATTGACAAAATGATTGGGTGAAAAAAGTTTTGATCTACCTCTGCTGAAAAAGACAAATTGCCGTCGATTCAGCTATAAACGGGTCAAATTTGAACTGTAGCTGCCTCATAGTTTGCTCTTTATTTTTTCCAAAAATGATTTCTAGGTACATAAGTATCTATTTAATCATAGAAACACCAATAAAATTCCAAGATTCAACCACTAGCTAGGAACGGTCAAGCCCGCCGTTTTGACCGCATTTTCAAATGGGCAAAAAAATTCAAAAAAGATCAAAAAATTGGAAAACCTTCGCATTGTGTCATTATATGTGACCAAGTTTCCAAGAAAAATAATAAACTTGTAATACGGTAATTATTTTTAAAAAGTGTTCTCAGAAAGGAGCTATCAAGCGTGAAGATTCATGGCTTTCAAGCCAAATGATCAATCTTATGGCCACATTCATGGCATAGTTTGTTCAAATAATCTCATATTGTGGACGACGGTGTATCTTGGAATTCCAAACAATGTTGCCTAAGGAAGTTTTCATTTTCTTTGCACGGAAAATTCATTTTTCATTTTCCGAGTGCCCAAAAGGAGGTTTTTTTGTGAAGGAACTACCAAATAATTGTTGCAAAATTGTACCTAATCAATTTTATAAAATACTAGGCAATGTATAATGAACAATTGACAAAATGGTTGGGTGAAAAAAGTTTTGATCCACCTCTGGTGAAAAAGACAAATTGTCGTCGATTCAGTTGGAAACGGGTCAAATTTGAACTGTAGCTGCCTCATAGTTTGCTCTTTATTTTTTCCAAAAATCATTTCTAGGTACATAAGTATCTATTTAATCATAGAAACACCAATAAAATTCCAAGATTCAACCACTAGCTAGGAACGGTCAAGCCCGCCGTTTTGACCGCATTTTGAAACGGGCATAAAAAATTCAAAAAAAATTAAAAAATTGGAAAACTTTCGCATTGTGTCATTATATGTGACCAAGTTTCCAGGAAAAATAATAAACTTGTAATACGGTAATTATTTCAAAAAAGTGTTCTCAGAAAGGTGCTATCAAGCGTGAAGATTCATGGCTTTCAAGCCAAATGATCAATCTTATGGCCACATTGATGGCATAGTTTGTTCACATGATCTCATATTGTGCATGAGGGTGCATCTTGGAATTCCAAAACAATGTTGCCTAAGGAAGTTTTCATTTTCTTTGCACGGAAAATTCATTTTTCATTTTCCGAGTGCCCAAAAGGAGGTTTTTTTGTGAAGGAACTACCAAATAATTGTTGCAAAATTGGACCAAATCACTTTTATAAAATACTAAGCCATATATAATGCACAATTGACAAAATGGTTGGGTGAAAAAAGTTTTGATCTACCTCTGGTGAAAAAGACAAATTGCCGCCGATTCAGCTATAAACGGGTCAAATTTGAACTGTAGCTGCCTCATAGTTTGCTCTTTATTTTTTTCCAAAAATGATTTCTAGGTACATAAGTATCTATTTAATCATAGAAACACCAATAAAATTCCAAGATTCAACCACTAGCTAGGAACGGTCAAGCCCGCCGTTTTGACCGCATTTTGAAATGGGCATAAAAAATTCAAAAAAAATCAAAAAATTGGAAAACGTTCGCATTGTGTCACTATATGTGACCAAGTTTCCAGGAAAAATAATAAACTTGTAATATGGTAATTATTTTAAAAGAGTGTTCTCAGAAAGGAGCTATCAAGCATGAAGATTCATGGCTTTCAAGCCAAATGATCAATCTTATGGCCACATTCATGGCATAGTTTGTTCAAATGATCTCATATTGTGCAAGAGGGTGCATCTTGGAATTCCAAACAATGTTGCCTAAGGAAGTTTTCATTTTCTTTGCACGGAAAATTCATTTTCCCATTTCCGAGTGCCCAAAAGGAGGTTTTTTTGTGAAGGAACTACCAAATAATTGTTGCAAAATTGGACCAAATCATTTTTATAAAATACTAGGCCATATATAATGCACAATTTGCAAAATGGTTGGGTGAAAAAAGTTTTGATCTACCTCTCGTGAAAAAGACAAATTGCCGTCGATTCAGCTGGAAACGGGTCAAATTTGAACTGTAGCTGCCTCATAGTTTGCTCTTTATTTTTTCCAAAAATCATTTCTAGGTAAATAAGTATCTATTTAATCAGAAATACATGGTCTGATGGCGATACATCAAGGTTTGAACGGTGGCCGAGGGCCCCAACTCTAGAGCGTGTAAGCTCGCATGCCCGCCGAGTGGTCACCGCGTGACCATGGCGTTGCCATGTGTTCTGGGCGGCCTAGGCATGTCTAGTGGGTTGGGCACTCCCCAGGTAGGTGCTAGGAAGAAAATCACAACATAAGATTCTCACGAGGAGACCGATCGATGCTCAAACATGAATAAGCAGCCAAGTGTTTGATTTGCGGTACGGGAAATGCACATGGCTAATGGGCGTGAGTTTTGGCTGAGGATGATCGGTTACTAAGAAGACCGTCTTCACAAATTTTCACCTCAAAAGGAGGAGCCTAGGTGGTACTTGCTTTACAAAGTACCACATTGGACATAAATACGAATGTTGAAGCTGGGCTCAAAATAATGAATGGATTGACCTAGCATTTGGTGGAGGATGGTTATTTGGGCATAGGAAAGCACTGTAGAAAATGGATACCATTTGGACATGCAAAAGTGGTACTTCCTTCACAAAGTGCTGCTCTCATCAGAATAGGAAAATGAATATTTTTGAATTATTTTTGAACTAGGCAAGGAAGGTTTTTACATATTTGACGAAGATATGACCCAAAGAATTTATGAGATTTTTTTGGGAATTTAGGGAATAACAGAAATATAGGTTGCTTCACAACCTAGGGCAAAAACCGCCACATGGACATGACACATAGGCAAAACTGATGAGATGGCGCCTAGTCATCACAACCCACCACAATCTACAAGGCTATGACAATCTATATTGGTCATTAACAACTAGAAATAAGGCAGCAGACTAGCACTGTTTGCTTTGTGACCTTTTTATGTAAGGAAATTACGACCTTTCTGACCAAAATGGTCGGAATGGTTTAGGGTCTGGAGCCCCTCGAACAACTTTTGACCAATTGGTCTGAAATGGTCATAGATCTATGACCAATTCTTCCAGGGTCACTGACAGAAGGTCACAAGTTGACATATTTCTTGTAGTGAAACTAAGACTCCATCTCTCTCTC
>NC_057813.1:678615994-678624907 GCF_018294505.1 Triticum aestivum | reverse complement strand
GGAGTCAGCAAACTTATCATCTGTACCCTTATAAAAAACGAGTTGGTGATGATGGTGTGCCTGCCATCTTGTAATACACACTGTATGATCTATATCTGACGGATAGAAAGCAAACTATGATAATTTTACAAAAGATACCCGCACCTCTCTCCACATCATTATCTCCCACAACCTCATTGCTCAGTAATTAAAACAGGAATAAGTCTCTGGAACACTCTAGCATGCATGGTGACCGATGCCGCCTGCTGGCGCCGTCCATACCCATGCCTCCGCCCATTCCGACCACCAGTAACAACCACGCTCCACTCCTCCTCGTCTTATCTCTCATCTTTCATTTTTTGATGACATTCTCGAGATACCAGTTTTCCAATAAAATTCTCGAGATATCATTAGTTTTTACACATGGTATTACTCCTGCATGGGTCAATCACAACATGTGTTTTGTAAAAAAAATGCATATTGATGTTCCGTGCAATGCACGAGAATCTTGCTTGTAATTATATAACGCAAATCACGAGCAGGAAGTGACATTTTTTTGAGACAACCACGTTAACATGGCCACGTAAATCACTAGCTAAAGTAAATACCATTATACTTATATCCCGATGCAAAAGGTTGAGTACATGTCCGAAGAGTAGAGTCGCACACACGCACTCTGTCTCTCAGAATCTCTCTCACACACACACCGGTTACGTGACTCCCACTTCAGCAAACACGTATGTCACAATTTGTGCACCCGCGGGTACACGTGATGCTGTGCATTTATCTAATTCGGAAGGTGAACCCAAACAGTAGTTGCATTCATTCCCCTCCCGCCGCCTCTTCTCTGGTCGCCGTCGCCCGGTAGCCATGGCCCGGCCGAAGGTAACAACATACGCCATACTCCCGCCGGAGCGGCGCTTTCATATGGAAATTTTAGTGGTTATGCATGCATCTTTTTGTGCTAGCACTCCTATATAAGGGTTGACCGGTCGCTTCTAGCGGAAGTGCATGGGCGGTGGAAGAGGAAGGAGAAGGGAAGTGGGCTGTGGAGTAACATTTTTTACCACAATTTCTTAGGAAACTGAGTGCAATAATTGAGTAGTTTTGCAAACTACCAGTACTACACCTAAAACGGTTCAAAACCTATACTCCCTTGCCAGCGCGCGCTTCCGTGTGAAACGGTCAGCGTCGCCCTGGAGCGTCAGGGCCGTTTTAATGCCCGGCCAGAGCGGAGGCGACCTCTCACTGGCGCCGGCTCGGCCGAGAGAGCGCCGCTTCCCGGTGCACGCGACTTCTCCGCGTCAAGACTGGCCATAGGCCCTGTTTGGATCCATGGGTTAGAGTTGGTTTGAGCTAGTTGGGGCTCAAATAGCCCTAAAGTATCCAAGCATGAGGGTTTAAATTGGAGCAAGTTGTACCGAACCCACCAAAAAAAACTATCCCACCCAAGAGGTGCTAAGTGGAGATAGTTCTCATTGGGACCACTGAAAAATCACTTTTCTCTCTCCATCAAGTGCATTTATTGTCAATCTAACCCTATCACCCAAACACCTCTTTGGCTACAGTTAGTTCAGGGTTAGTCATGAGTTAGTCTAACCTCTAGCTAAGTTAGAGTATCAAACAGGAGAAGTTTAGGACAAGCAAGTTGCTCAAAGCATACAGGCCAATTCGTTCGTGAAAGGAATTTTTTCTTTTTGAAAACGGAACGTGAAAGGAATTTGTTTTAGAATGCTCTTGGCATGTCGCTAACATGTGATGAGTTAACCGACCTCAATAGATGGCAAAAACGCCAGCCCGCCGCACTTTGATAGAGACGAAGAGGGAGAAGTGATACAAGTTGCTGGATTACTAGAGATAGGTGTCGCATGGAAGACAAGAAATATAGTGATAGCGTCGGTTAGCCTTGTACTAGTATGATGTAACTACACTGGGCTGCCGTGTTTCGTACTCTTCCAGTCCACTGTGGAGATGATTGGTTAATTTTATATCGCTGAATAATATTAAATATTATGAGTGCAGACGCTCCACCACGAGGTTCCTTTCTCCTTCTCGGTCGTCCGGAATCTATGTTCTTCCACTCTATTTTTTACGTGAGCTTTGTTCATCCTTTTGCCAACACGCGAGACATCTAGCATCAAGGTGCACGTGTTATGCAAGGATCGTTCCATCTATATGAAGAACACGTGGGAATGGAACTATGAGACGGACATGTATCCAGGAGTGGACGTACGAACCTGAGTAATGTAGCGCAGTAACTGAAGTAGAAAGGCACAAATGGTATGAACATGCGTGGCATATATGGTGTGTTTGGTTGTGTTCTCGTCTCAGCATAGTTGTTCCCTCTTCATGCATGCTCAACTCCACACCCCTCTTCATGCATGCTCAACTGAATACCCCTCCTCATGCATGCTCTCTTCATGCAGGCTTCTAGTGTATTTGTGCTAAACTAGTGTGGACTCATGCACCCTCCATACACTCTACCAAACACCCAAAAGTGGGTCGAGAAGGGAACTCTTGGGCGGCATTTGTCTCTTACTACGTACTACCACTAAATGTTGTACGTGCAATGCACGGTGATGTGATGGAGTACGTGCCTAAGTACTCTACTACTACTATATTAGTTGGAGGCACATATTAACTTTTATATTTGTTTACATGTATGCCCCGAGAACTTCCAACTAGATGTGTCTTTCTCTCCATGTCGCACTTTGTATCATTCATACCACTAAGTACTACTACGTGTGGTCTCCGACCCAGAAGTGGAAGAAGTGGAGATGCTCTACCAAGCTATTTTTTATGCTGGGCTCTACCATGCTGTTCATGTCCCACTCCTTTCGCTGACGTGTGGGACATCCAGCATGTGCCGTGTTTGGCACCCTTCGTCGTAAGAGTTGAAATGCTAGCATTCATCAGAAATAAAAAATAATTATAAATCGGCAGTGATTACAATTTTTTTGCGAACCAATCAGCAATGATATTATACCACGCGGTTTCCTTGCTCCTCGATATCGGAAAGAATACTTCCCTTCGCCAACATGTGGTGTCAACATGTGGTGCAATGGCACTCAATGCCTTGGTGCCAATTTTGTAAGTCATTGCAGTGTTTACCTTCAAGAGTGGACTGCTGCTAGTGCGACACAAAGCAGCTACACAGATCATAGTGTAGATATAACGGGAAAAGCTTAAGCATCAGAGTAAAATCAGCAAAGTGAAACTTGCTGGAATATATGTGCTAGTTTGCCGGTACGGCTAGAAAGGCTTCAGATACCAGCTCTCTTCAAGTGAAGGTGCGGTACGGTTAATATCAGTGTAACTCTCAAAGGCGACACAGCTCCCCGCATTTCCTTGCTATTCTTATAGGATTCAAGTGGGCAGGCCACTACAAATCCTATTCCCATGTTTACAAGATCCTACGAATCAAAGAGGCTCAAAGTGTCCATCACAACCAACCATATAGACCTCTACACCGCAAATGTCCCTGCTCATTTTCAGTACAAGGAACATACTGTACTACTATCATACTCCCTCCGTTCCAAAATATAAGTCTTGGTAGAGATTTCCACTATGGATCACAGATAGATGTATCTAGATACATTTTAGAGTGTAGATTCACTCATTTTGCTCCATATGTAGTCCATGGTGGAATCTATACAAAGACTTGTATTTAGGAACGGAGAGAGTACATATTAAAGAAGAACGGAAGAGGAACATGTTAAAGAAGAGCAAGCAGATTTTGGATCATAAAATGTTGGTTGCGCAGTGCCCACACATGATGAACCAGAGCGCATTAAGAATGCAACTCCCAGCTGCCTCTCGACCATTTCAGGCGGTTGGATGAAGATCCTACATCTCCTAACCCATCTTCTTCCTTGTCTCTGATTCTTCCCATACAGAACACCGCATAGGCCGCCAGCCGGACCACCGGCCCCCACCGCCTGTGTTCCTTCGCCAACCCCACTCCCACCCCCACCCCGCCCCAACCCCCACCCGCGTTGAGTTTTCTTCGTTTGGCGAGGCCCCACAACCACCCGAGCCCTTTCGTTCGCACCGGCAAACTCCGGCGAGCTCTCAAAAATTTAGTCTACTATGATTTAACTAGTGTGGAATATAAAAGGGGAAAACCATAAGCATTGGGAGTATAGTGTTGAGCGTGCCATGGCAGATCTGAAGGTGCAAACCGGACAAAGGCAACTTCGCAACCAAGACAAGAAATCAGAGTAAAGCAGTGGCGATCTATTTTCTTGCTGTAATAAATAAGTTGAGCAGATACGAAAGAGTACCGCCTCTGGTGCGGCGCCGTGTACGCATCTGTTGAGAATTTGACGGTGCTGCGGTAGCGATGGCTGTCGGCTGCGTGGAACCAGATCTAGGAGGGTAGACGGTGGCGGCGGGGTGTGGTGGACGAGACGGTCGTAGGAGCGGCGCCGGCAAGGTGGACGACAATGGGGATGAAGCGAGAGGACGGGATAAAAGGATACCGGTCCGAAGCCGTGGATGAGAGAGGTCGATCTCTTGTAATGGACGGCGGCGGCGGCGTATCAGCTCCGGCATGGTGGAGGAGGATGGCGGTGGATGGGGTGGCGGACAGCAGCGGACGGAGGAGGGTGGGGTGGAGAGGGTGTTTTGGCGCCCACGGAGTACGAATGGGGAAAAGGAAGGTAGAGAGGAAGGGGGAACGATGTATTTAGGGCGCGCTTGTCTCAAATGCGAGGAAATTTACAAACTTAGCCCCTATTTCAAATTTCTTTTACATCACAGCAACATTAGTCGGTTGGGGATAGGACGGTAATCTTGCATACACCGAATATTTTCCGACGAGAGTTTGTTTTTGGCGCCCACCGTGTATGAATATGAATCGGGGAGGGAGTCGATTTCGGCCGAGGACACATTGTGTTTTGGCGCCCACCGTGTATGAATCCGGGTGAGAGGCGGTTACATCACATTTGGGTGAAATTACAAACCTACCCCTATCGAAACCTATAGAAATCCAGAAGATAGACAGTAATTTCCATCTCACAGATTTTGGTTTCGGGCGGTTACTGCAACTTTCTCGGCTTCGTTCAAATTTTGCAGAGTGCACATTTATGCTCGTGCCAACTCAATTCAAATCCCGTTTGTATTATTTTATTTTTCGGGCGGGATCCATTTTCAATTGGAATTACATTCTATATACATCATTTTTTATATATACTTTAAAAAGCAGAACACCATTTGTACATAAATATGGTTTACAAATGGCATGATATCAGATTCATAAGGTTGTATCCATCAATTTGGATTTTCAAATATTTGAAACCACTTTATGTTGAAATCCAATGTATGCATTCCTCGCTAACTGTCTCCAATTAATGTGAGTTTCATGCGGCTTTTTTACTTCTCAAACATGTACAATGTGTTTCACACATGCAACATATAGTGTAATCCCATTTAGACATTAATTGCATATAAACCATGCATTGTTTGTAATGAAAGAATCTATGGATCACCAATATTGATAAACTATATAACATTACACGTGTGCCCAAATTCAAATGAATATGCATGTTTGATACACCAATTTGCGTTATGATATTATCAATGTCCTGATCTCCAGTTTAAATATTTGAGTCCCCTTTAATCCAGATATTCGTCTCATATAGCTATCACTCATGCTTATATAGGACTATCTCTTTGAACCTATACGCGTTCATCGTCTCGCAGGTATCTCTCGTGCTACCTGTATGTCGACAATCATCTTTTATCTTTGTAACACACTGACGGTACTCTCTCCCTCGACCTTCATCACTCTATCTCTCTCTAAGTATATCTCACTCCCTGCTATGTGTCTCTAACTATGATTCTCCATGTGGAATCTCTTTCTCTCACACAAACACAAAACTTTGTCTCCCGGGGTCTCATTTCTCTCTACTATTCCCATGTGTGCCACTCGCAAACCCTTCATACAGAGATGTCTTTCGCTCCTTAGATATGAGAACCTACGACTCTTCCTCTTAAATATCTCTTTCTCACACACAAACACAAACTCTGTCTCCCAGGGTCTCATATTTCTCCATTGTTCTCTTGTATGTCGCTCACACACACTCTCTCTCCCTAGATATATCTTGCGTTCCCTCATATGTCTCCCTAGCTATGACTCTCGTTGTGAAATATCTTTCTCTCTCGCAGACACAAAACTTCGTCTCTCGGGATCTCATTTCTCTCTGATATCTATTTGTATGTGACTCACAAGCACCCTCTCTCTATCTCTCTCACACCCACACACATAACTCAGCCTTCTGATCCACTCGACTCCTATCTCTAACGTACACTAGCTAGCATCTTTATCTTTCTATTTATCTATTTCTCCATCAACCTTCTTTCTCGCCCTCACTCTTGATTCCTATCACGCACACTACATATGTTTCTCTCTACATGCAGTCAAGTGCCCTCTCACACACATATATAACTTCACCCTCTGAACCACCCGGCGGTCATCTCCAACACCCAAACTACTGGAAGTCCCTCTAGCTAGCATCTCCATCTCTGTATCTATCTGTAGTTTCTCCGTCAACATTTCTTTCTCGCATGGAGTCTTGCTTCCTATCACCCACAATATATATGTCTCTCCATACATATGCATTTATAGGTTGATCTCTTTTGCACAATCGTTGTGCCTCACTCCCTATGCTTGCCATAGATGCATGCTCCAGCCCACGCCACTATATCTTAAAGACAAAAACACATGCTCAATTGGCGGGCCTTCTTCCCTGCATTCTCACATGCATGCATATTGTCATACCGATCCCTCTCGCCCATGTCGTTGATCTTATGACTTATGTCTTCTTTCTTTTATCTCGATGATGCACGCGTGCACACACACACATCCCACGTATACATGTATACCTCTCACACATGCACGTTCAAGGTCTCTATGTCTCCATACGTAGTTAATTACCCTCAATCCTAACGCCACATCGAATCGTTCTCCTCTTTTGTGCACATAACTTCCGCCTGGATGGGTAAAACACACACTCACACTTAACAATCTCCTTCTAGCTACCACCCCCCCCCCCGCCTCTCACTCTTCCCTTTTATCCCCGAAACCAATAAGACCATCCCTTTGTTTAATCCCCGCCTACATGCACCATGAATATATAGTATGTTGGAAATATGCCCTAGAGGCAATAATAAATTAGTTATTATTATATTTCCTTGTTCATGATAATCGTTTATTATCGATGCTATAATTGTATTGACAGGAAACTCAGATACATGTGTGGGTACATAGACAACACCATGTCCCTAGTAAGCCTCTAGTTGACTAGCTCGTTGATCAATAGATGGTTATGGTTTCCTGACCATGGACATTGGATGTCGTTGATAACGGGATCACATCATTAGGAGAATGATGTGATGGATAAGACCCAATCCTAAGCCTAGCACAGAGATCCTGTAGTTCATATGCTAAAGCTTTTCTAATGTCAAGTATCTTTTCCTTAGATCATGAGATTGTGCAACTCCCGGATACCGTAGGAATGCTTTGGGTGTACCAAACGTCACAACGTAACTGGGTGGCTATAAAGGTGCACTACAGGTATCTCCGAAAGTGTCTGTTGGGTTGGCACGAATCGAGATTGGGATTTTCACTCCGTGTGACGGAGAGGTATCTCTGGGCCCACTCGGTAGGACATCATCATAATGTGCACAATGTGATCAAAGAGTTGATCGCGGGATGATGTGTTATGGAACGAGTAAAGAGACTTGCCGGTAATGAGATTGAACAAGGTATCGGTATACCGACGATCGAATCTCGGGCAAGTACAATACCGTTAGACAAAGGGAATTGTGGTTCATCCGATGATATCATCGTGGAACATGTGGGAGCCAACATGGGTATCCAGATCCCGCTGTTGGTTATTGACCGTAGAACGTCTCGGTCATGTCTGCATGGTTCTCGAACCCGTAGGGTCTACACACTTAAGGTTCGATGATGCTAGGGTTATAAAGGAAGTTTGTATGTGGTTGTCGAATGTTGTTCGGAGTCCCGGATGAGATCCTGGACGTCATGAGGAGTTCCGGAATGGTCCGGAGGTAAAGATTTATATAAGGGAAGTCCTATTTTGGCCACCGGAAAATGTTCGGGAATTTTCGGTATTGTACCGGGAAGGTTCTAGAAGGTTCCGGAGTGGGGCCCACCTGCATGGGGGGACCCACATGAACGTGGGTAGTGGGGGCAAGGCCCCACACCCCTGGTCAAGGCGCACCAAGATTCCCCCTTAGAAGGAATAAGATCATATCCCGAAGGGATAAGATCAAGATCCCTAAAAAGGGGGGATAACAATCGGTGGGGAAGGACATGATGGGATTTCTTTCCACCCACCTTTGCCAACGCCCCAATGGACTTGGAGGGCAAGAAACCAGCCCCTCCACCCCTATATATAGTGAGAAGGACATGATGGGTTGTACGTGTGTTGAACGCGGAGGTGCCGTCCGTTCGGCACTAGGATCTCCGGTGATTTGGATCACGATGAGTATGACTCCTTCAACCCCGTTCTCTTGAACGCTTCCGCTTAGCGATCTACAAGGGTATGTAGATGCACTCCCCTCTCTCTCGTTGCTAGTTTCTCCATAGATAGATCTTGGTGACTCGTACGAGAATTTTCAATTTCTGCTACGTTCCCCAACATAGTAGTCTTCCTCGGTGTCTCTCGAACAAACACGTTCTGTCGATGTCGACTCCTTTCACGCGCACACACCTTCTCTTCCCTCTCTACGGGAATTTTCTCTCTCGCACCCCGTTGTTGGTGGACTCTGCCATACACATCACCTCTCTATGATGAAGCCATGCACACTTAAATTACATCCGCCACAGAGGACCCCACGACACACACACACACACATACACACAAACACACACGCACGCACGCACCCTCCCCCCCCCACACACACTAA
>NC_057813.1:678579626-678615679 GCF_018294505.1 Triticum aestivum | reverse complement strand
CTCTCTCTCTCTCTCTCACACACACACACACACACCCCACACACACACTAAGACTCCATCTCACACACACATGCTCTAGGCGGAGCATTTGTTCCTACCACCCTTCATCCAACCTTACCCTTATGATAAAAAATCACCTTTTTTACTTGCATAACATGGACAAATTCCACTTTACTTTAGTAGTCAGCAAACTTATCATCTGTACCCTTATAAAAAACGACTTGGTGATGATGGTGTGCCTGCCATCTTGTAATACACACTGTATGATCTATATCTGACGGATAGAAAGCAAACTATGATAATTTTACAAAAGATACCCGCACCTCTCTCCACATCATTATCTCCCACAACCTCATTGCTCATTAATTAAAACAGGAATAAGTCTCTGGAACAATCTAGCATGCATGGTGACCGCTGCCACCTGTCGGCGCCGTCCATCCCCATGCCTCCGCCCATTCCGACCACCAGTCACCACCACGCTCCACTCGTCCTCGTCTTATCTCTCATCTTTCATTTTTTTTGATGACATTCTCGAGATACCAGTTTTCCAATAAAATTCTCGAGATATCATTAGTTTTTACACATGGGATTACTCCTGCATGGGTCAATCACAATAGGTGTTTTGTAAAAAAATGCATATTGATGTTCCGTGCAATGCACGAGAATCTTGCTTGTAATTATATAACGCAAATCACGAGCAGGAAGTGACATTTTTTTGACACAACCACGTTAACATGGCCACGTAAATCCCGATGCAAAAGGTTGAGTACATGTCCGAAGAGTACAGTCGCACACACGCACTCTGTCTCTCAGAATCTCTCTCACACACACACCGGTTACGTGACTCCCACTTAAGCAGACACGTATGTCACAATTTGTGCACCCGTGGGTACACGTGATGCTGTGCATTTATCTAATATGGAAGGTGAACCCAAACAGTAGCTGCATTCATTCCCCTCCCGCCGCCTCTCCTCTGGTCGCCGTCGCCCGGTAGCCATGGCCCGGCCGAAGGTAACAACATACGCCATACTCCCGCCGAAGCGACGCTTTCATATGGAAATTTTAGTGGTTATGCATGCATCTTTTTGTGCTAGCACTCCTATATAAGGGTTGACCGGTCGCTTCTAGCGGACGTGCATGGGCGGTGGAAGAGGAAGGAGAAGGAAAGCGGGCTGTGGAGTAAAGTTTTTTACCATAATTTCTTAGGAAACTGAGTGCAATAATTGAGTAGTTTTGCAAACTACCAGTACTACACCTGAAACGGTTCAAAACCTATAATCCCTTGCTAGTGCGCGCTTCCATTGGAAACGGTCAGCATCGCCCTAGAGCGTTAGTGCCGCATTAATGCCTGGCAAGAGCGGAGGCGACCTCTCACTGGCGCCGGCTTTGAAGTGGCGCGACGGCCGAGAGAGCGCCGCTTCCCGGTGCACGCGACTTCTCCGCGTCGAGACTGGCCATAGGCCCTGTTTGGATCCATGGGTTAGAGTCAGTTTGAGCTAGTTGGGTCTCAAATAGCCCTAAATTGGAGCAAGTTGCACCGAACCCACCAAAAAAAAACTATCCCACCCAAGAGGTGCTAATTGGAGATAGTTCTAACTGGGACCACTGAAAAATTACTTTTCTCTCTCCATCAAGTGCATTTATTGTCAATCTAACCCTATCACCCAAACACCTCTTTGGCTACAGTTAGTTCAGGGTTAGTCATGAGTTAGTCTAACCTCTAGCTAAGTTAGAGTATCAAACAGGAGCAGTATAGGGCATGCAAGTTGCTCAAAGCATACAGACAAATTTGTACGTGAAAGGATTTTTTTTCTTTTTGAAAACGGAACGTGAAAGGAATTTTTCTTAGAATGCTCTTGGCATGTCGCTAACATGTGATGAGTTAACCGACCTCAATAGACGGCAAAAACGCCAGCCCGCCGCACTTTGATAGAGACGAAGAGGGAGAAGCGATACAGGCTGCTGGATTACTAGAGGTGTCGCACGAAAAACAAGAAATATGGTGATAGCATCGGTTAGCCATGTACTGGTATGATGTAACTACACTGGGCTGCCGTGTTTCGTACTCTTCCAGTCCACAGTGGAGATGATTGGTTAATTTTATATCGCTGAATAATATTAAATATTATGAGTGCAGACGCTCCACCACGAGGTTCCTTGCTCCTTCTCGGTCGTCCGAAATCTATGTTCTTCCACTCTATTTTTTTACGTGAGCTTTGTTCATCCTTTTGCCAACACGCGAGACATCTACCATAGGTGCACGTGTTATGCAAGGATCGTTCCATCTATATGAAGAACACGTGGGACTAGAACTACGAGACGGACATGTACCCAGGAGTGGACTTACGAACCTGAGTAATGTAGCGCAGTAACTGAAGTAGAAAGGCACAAATGGTATGAACATGCGTGGCATCTATGGTGTGTTTGGTTGCGTTCTCGTCTCAGCATAGTTGTTCCCTCTTCATGCATGCTCAACTCAACACCTCTCTTCATGCATGCTCAACTCAATACCCCTCCTCATGCATGCTCTCTTCATGCAAGCTTCTAGTGTATTTGTGCTAAACTAGTGTCGACTCATGCACCCTCCATACACTCTACCAAACACCCAAAAGTCGGTCGAGATGTGTCTTTCTCTCCATGCGTGGCATCTAGCATGAAGGTGCACGTGTTTACATGTATGCCCCGAGAACTTCCAACTAGATGTGTCTTTCTCTCCACGTCGCAATTTGTATCGTTCATACCACTAAGTACTACTACGTGTGGTCTCCAACCCAGAAGTGGAAGAAGTGGAGATGCTCTACCACGCTATTTTTTATGCTGGGCTCTACCATGCTGTTCATGTCCCACTCCTTTCACTGACGTGTGGGACATCCAGCATGTGCCATGTTTGGCACCCTTCATCGTAATAGTTGAAATGCTAGCATTCATCAGAAATAAAAAATAATTATAAATCGGCAGTGATTACAATTTTTTTGCGAACCAATCAGCAATGATACTATACCACGTTGTTTCCTTGCTCTTCGATATCGGAAAGAATACTTCTGTTCGCCAACATGTGGGACGTCGACCATCCTGGTTTACTTGCCATGCACGCAGAACTCCAAGGGAGAGTCACCCAGGTCGTCGCGCCGCAGTAACAATGACTAATGAGCCGTCAAATCACAGGCCCACTTCCCACTTTGAAGTTGCTCGGACGAAGGAACCATCATGACTTCGTTGAATTCCGCTTCTTGAAGAAAACTACTGTACCAGCAGTACTGCTAGCTACAGTAGTTACTCCAACAGAGGCCTCCTTTCGTTCATAGGATAGGAATATGAAAATCATAGGAAGTGAGATGTCATGCATCTCAATTCCTATAGAGAAAGAGATGCCATTTGATGCTTAGGATACGAATTTTTCCATTTAGTCTAGGCTAATGTACTAGTAATTTGCTCTAAAAACTACAGTAGTAACTAGTAGTACTGGTACATGCTCGTACTCAGACACAGACACACACACTAACTACTAGTACTACTACTTCTCACATGCTGGCCAGACGCCGTCGTTCTCCTTCCCGGCTTTGTCGGCGACACCCCACCCTGCTTGGATCTCCGCCGGCCTCTCTGCAGCAACGTGTGCATCCTTTTCTTTCTTGCAGCGGCGGGCCTCTCTTTTCTTGAGTGATTTCTGACTTTTTCGCTCCCTCTGTGCGGCTTTGGCCGCCTCTTGCTCTACCGCCCATTCGGCCTTGGCATCTTCAAATTCCTCCCACATAGTTGTGAGGTCGCGAGAGGCGATGAACTCGGCACGGTGGGATGCCATCGCTTCCCTACCATTTTGTGTGCGGTCGTGGGCGACGAGGAATTTGGCGCGGCGGGATGCCATCGCTGCCTTATCGGTTAGTGTGCGGCGCGGTGGCATGAACGACGCTTGGTGAGAGCTCTGGGGTGGAGTGGCCGGACAACCATATAGTGCATTCGGTTGTCAAGAGCTCAAGGACAGAAGACGAAGCAAATTTGGATTCCCCTTTAATCGTGGTCATTTGTTATCGAGTAAAAATGCATTGGCGGTCATCAAACTTGTCTTGATAGCTCACTTTGATCATTGTATACGAGATATGGTGATTATACGGTCACTGGCTCAGCGTATAGCTCTGTATTTGTCTGTTTGACCAGTCAAACAGTCCGCATGCGCCTCATCAGCTCATGTTCTTTATCTATCTACGCGGGCCTACCTGTCAATGGAGAAAGAAACACTGTAAAAACCAAAATTATGCATATCTGGGGAATCAAACCACGGACTCATCACTGCAACGCACCCTCGTCAGCCAAATGAAAATGAAATACTTCGTGTGAGACACTCACGCTCATGCTGCCAAAGCATACCAATGCATGCATGTCGCCCTCTAAATCAAAGTCCTACTCATGGCGCAATGCAAACGGCGAGCCCATCACCTGCGCACCCCGGCGGTGCCTGACATTAATGTTTAGACGTTTGATGGTGGCCTACGCGAACGTCGAGCATGTATTCACCTGGCTCAACACCAACGGTCATACTCGGACCGCCTTGCTCATGTATATCGTCCATCACAATGACAATCTATAAAACAACGTAAGCTAGGGAGGGTACTATGGTAGTATGGTACGGAGTATGTACTATCGTGAGCGACCGATCTTAGTGCCACTGTACACCGAAACCCCTTCCATCACTAGCGCGCGCTTCCCACCTGAAACGGTCACCGTCTCTCCAGAATGTCAATTCCGCATTCACCGGACTTAACTGAAGGTGCAATTGGTGTGTCACTGACATGCGGGCCAGATGCCCATTGGGCCCACATGTTAGTAACCCAAACGCATCTGCAGTAAAGTCACTGAAGCAGCGTCCGCATTTATGCCCGACGAACCTACTCCGGCGCTAGTTGTCCATCCATCTGCCGTGGCTCATTGCCATTCGCCCGCTATATTAACTTGAGCCCCAGCTCCCAGCCATAGCCAAAGACCCACACTTATTCTCCTCTGGTCCCTTCCTTCTGTCGGCACCACTTCAACCATGGCCTCTTGGCGCTCCGAAGCTCGCTTGGACGTACTATCACAGAAGCAGACGAGGGACATCGGCGGCTCTGCTCCGGGCACGCTCCAAAGCTCTCTTCGACATACTGTCACAGGAGCAATCGAAGGAGATCGCCGGCACCCCCCCCCCCGGCTGCCCTCCGCTGCCACGACCACGAAGCCGGCGCGCGTGTGCAGGCGCAGCCGGCAGCGAGGAAGAGTAGTACACGGTAGGTCGCCACCGCTCTGTTCTCGGGAAGGCCACCACTACTCCACTCAGTCGAGGCCAAGCTTGGTGGGGTAAACATCGGCAGATGATTAGCCGCTTGATGGTGACGTGGAGGCAGAAATCTTCAGAACCTTGTGCTCCGGAGGAGGAGGTTATCAAGGCGAATGAGGAGGAGGCAAAGGCAATGGCTGGCTTTCTCGGGTTCATGGCCGGACATGGTGGTCAGGCGCTGGCGATCATTTAGATTAGGTTTACAGTAGGTTTTAGTACGGTTTCTGCGAAATATGTAATGAATTTCATCCAGTTTGTAGGAAAAGTTTTCGGAATGTAATGAATTTCATCCGGTTAATTTGAAATTTGCTTTGTTTGCACGAATTTCGTCCGGTTAGTTCATATAGTTGTCGAAAGGTATGCGGGAAGCATCGGATGGCATCCATCAGTGTCCGCGGACAGATGCAGGTGTAAATTTGTGGGCCAGTGCTGGAGATGTCCTAACTATCATGCTATAATCGCTAACAATCCTCCATTATTCGGCAGGGAACAGTTATCCCTCGATAAAAATCAGATCCGTGGTGTTTCGCACTCCTACCGCGTAAGAGTGTAAAGTCTTGCTTACATAAAAATGGAGCAAGTGGACGGCACTGTAGCATGTCATATCACTCGAACTAGCCCGCCTAACGAGCGGGAAAGCACCACCCTCGTCATTTTGTTCTAGATTTCTATTGATCGATCGCGCGAAAATGTTACGCTTTGCAAGTTCTAAAGGAAAAGGCGGCACACTTACGACTCGTACGCGTCGCAACCCCGACAGTCCGGCTCGCACACCGCTCACCAGAGGGGACGCGCGTTGTCTTGCAATTTCACTGACATGTGGGACCGTAATTGAATAAACCGTCGATAGACGAAATCTAATCGCTCGGCGGGTGTCGGCTGAGAACAGAGAAATGGGGGAGGGAGAAGAGATCGACCGCCCGCCATGCACGGACACCTAGAAATATATGGTGATAATGTGAGGTGGTCCATGCTGGAGTCCGGACCGCTTCCAATGCCCGCTCTGACCGCCCTGGCCCCTCAAGACGCCAGCTGCCCGTCGCATGGATAGCAAGTAGTCCCCGCTTATGTGGAGGAGAGAGAGCCATTGACAAAGTCAAGGAGTAACAGCGGAGACAATAGCTTTCATAAAAAATAAACAATGAATACTCATTGCTCATCCTCTATAAAGGAAAGAATACTTTCATTCGCCGACATGTGGGACGTCGACCATCCTGGTCCACCTACCATGCATAAAATTATCCTGGTCTACCCCGGTCATATCGCAGGCCCAACCTTTCCCACTGTAAGTTGTTCGGACGAAGGAACCATCATGACTTCGTTGAATTCCGCTTCTTCAAGAAAACTTACTATACCCGCAATACTGCTACCACACGCAAAGACTGGACGGTACTGTAGCATGTCATATCACTGAAACCCACTAGGCCAAACTAGCCCGCCTAGGTCATCTATTTTGGAACGAAGGGAGTATGTCTCTGCACTGCTATGATTTTGTGTTGCACGTTCTCTGTACTTTTGCTACGATTTTCCTACCCTATGAACCAAATGAGGCTTGAATGTATGTCGACTATTGTCTGATCGATCACTAAGCCTACAATTTTAGGAGCTAGGGCTATTGGTCGGTCGATGAGGGATAAGTATAAGCGTACCACGAGCTCATCAGCCCCAACGTTTCTCTTCAGTGAGTGTTTTGCAAGTACTATAGCTCGCACAGTAGCTAGCCTACTAACACCAAGAATCATCAAACAAGGCCCGCTGATGTGATAAACAGTTCAAACTTACATTTAAGCATGCCATATATTACATCAAAAGCTGGTGAGGATACATTTGTTTCCATAACTCGGAGAGGGTTCGCATGATTCATCGCATGATTCACTATCAAACAAAAGTAGCAAGATCTGCCCACACAAGACAGTGCACTAGCCCTAGGATGGTTTGATAACACGCATCGTTCTGGTAATTAAACACAGGGCAATGCAAACTAACCTGAAGGATTAGTGCGACCAAGTATTTATTGTCATCGATCTCTCGGGCAATGACCACAGCACGGACAACGACATGGGAATCGATTTCTGGGGCGATGTCCACAAGACTAACCGCGACATCGGAATCGATCTCTGGGGCGACGTCCACAGGATGGACAGCGGCATCGGGATCGATCTCCAGGGCGATGCCAACAGGACGGGCCACGACATCGGAATCATCAAGGACGTCCACCAGCACCTGCACAACCCTAACATATTAGCAAGCACATTGCAAATAACCAAAAACCAAAACTATGGTAATAAGCCATTATTTTTTACCTTGTGCAGCTCACCGGGGGATCTCATCCCTTCGGGGGCCATCTCCTCGTCCTCGATGGGGCCCATCACCTTGCCAGGGGAATACTGCTTCTCAATGGCGACTATCTCCTCAAACTCGGTCTTGAGCATCATATAGGTGGCAATCAGAGTTCCTGGGGTAGGCACGGTGGGGCCCCTGTTGTTCTTCCAACTTTCTTTGAGGAGTTCGTCCGCAAACTTCCTCAACTATTTGGCCAGTGCTTGTTTCTAGGAGTTCTTTGCCTCCATGGGTTGGCCCGCCAACATGGTCAACTCGTTGGTTGGTGCTCGCTGTCTCTAGTGGGTTGTCCGTCGGCAACTCTTTGCCTAGTGCTCCAGGACCCATCAATGAACTGACAAACAAAAAGCAATCGAAAGGAAACCACAATCGCAATGAAAACGGGAAAAGAATAGGATGTGAGAATCGGTCGGTGCTTTGCAAAAAGAAGATTCTTGGAATGAAAATATAGCAGCATAACTGATTCGCCACCTTTCCTTCGTCGGTACAGAAGAAAAATGCCAGAAGTGAGTAGCCTGCAGTGAGGTTTTCTTCAAGAAAGGGAAGAAAGGGCTTCAACGAGCGTTCCAGTGAAATGATGGTTGCTTCGTCCAGTCCAACTTGGAGGCCACCTTACCACTGCTGGTAAAGGTGTGGGTTTTGTGATATGACGTGTCACGACGGCCACACCGGGGTGATAGGTGAGTCTCGACTGTAGCACCTCGTTGTGATTTTGTGGATGGCACGCGGGCCCGGATGCTTTGAAATGTCCCGCATGTAGATAGAGCGGCTAGTCATATAGGAGTGCTCAATATTGTGCACCACGACCAAGGCGGAGAGGAAAACGAGAGAACTACGTAATTAATGCATGAGTTTAATTAGGGTAGTTTTGTAAAGTACGAGATACATTCCTCCAATCGCAAAATGCCTTGGTTCATGAGATTTGAGATTTGAGCCCTATAAACCGGAAGGGAGAGAGTACTGCACACGGTTTAGTCTAGTCACTTGTTGAAATATCTAGAAAGGCAAATACTCCTTTCCGGCTTACAGGGCTATACTACATTACTACTCCCTCCGTCTAGGTGTGTAAGTCATCTTACGAAAACCAAATAGTCCCAAAACACTTATGCGCGGTGCATTAACGTCTACCTTGTTTCTTGTTTCTTGACATATCAACCAATAAGAGATGAGAGGTGTGCATGCTTTTAATGACTTGCAATGGCTAGTTCATTGCATGCAAAGCTATTAATTAGCAAATAAACGTTGGTGACCCCAGGAGGAAACGGTGCTAAGCGCGTGGACCTATGCAGAATGAGTATCAACCAATGGATAATGGAGTTTAATTGTTAAACAATAGCAATTTTGTCTCATGCAAGAGCCTGGCTAGTATATGCGTGCTCCAAGGAACCACACCACGTGAGCGTTCACAACTGCCATGTTCGGGTTGCGCTTGGCTCTTCGCCTCTTCGAGAAGACGAACAATGATGTTACTCCTACTTCTACAGTATCGAATCCACTGCTGCATGTCTGTCCACCTCGTGCGGGAGGGATAGCGTGTAGCAAAAGCTTCTACTTACTGCTCCTACCTTTGCGTCTATGACAGGTGGGCCCAACAGGTGGTTCGCCCTCCTGTCATGCAGCCAAAGGCAGGTGCAGTTAAGGCACCGGAGCTCAGTCCACGAGGGAGAGGGCGTTGTAGTAATCAAATTTCTCGGTCTCGTATGAGCTGACGCGACACATCAAAGCACTGCACTCGATATAAGTCTTTTTACACATTTCAAATGGGCTACTTCATATGTACGACATATTTTGCTTCGTATGTAGTCACTTGTTGCAATCTCTAAAAAGACTTATATTTGGAAACGGAGGGAGTACAACGCATGCATGCATGCCGTGACTTTCCTTTTGATACTTGCATGTGTTGATTTGATGCACCTTGCCAAATTTTGACTATAAATTTAACTAACCAAATTTGCATGCATGTCACAAAAAATTACGGGGCTGTTTGGATTGTGACTATGTTTGTCTTATGTTGCCACATTATTTTTCACACACTTGCCACACTTGCCTAACCTGAGTTGCTCAAATTGTTAGACACACTTTGGCTTGCCTAATGGAATCTTGCCACAATTTTTGTGTCTATGACATGTGGGGTTCACTGCTAATAAAAAAATTCTTGTCTTAGGTGTGGCTAATAGAAAAGACTTATATTTAGGAATGGAGGGAGTAGAAAATATAAATAATAATGGATGTTGGGGCAACCAACGTTTCCGCTAATTTTAGCCGCGGGCTTGTTCACGATTTTTACGAGGGGGTGGTTGTTCATTTAATGGAGGGACTTGTAGTACCAGACTTAAACAATACAAAGTGCGACCTGGCACATCGTAACACCACTTGGAACAAGCGGGTAGCTATCTCAAAAAAAATCAACAACTAAAAAAACCATGACCTGGCTTGTAGTAGTACACAATTTTAAATGATTGTTTTGATGGAGTAAAAAGGAAAACTACCCCACACGTATATATAGGCCGGAGCCTCCGCGCTTGCTTGCCAGGGTTGCTCTATTCACAAACTCTCATCCTCTCCAGATCTAAACAAGAGAGGGGTAGTAACACTGTCTTTCTCTCTTCAAAAAACACTAGCTTTCTATCCTCACCGCTGGTTAAAGACCCGGACGTATCCCCCTCCGCCGGTGAAGGGGAGGAGGGGCATCGTTTAGGCTGTCGTCGACAATGAGGGAGGAGACCCACTATCGGCGCACCATTATCTCTGGCCGAGCGCCGGCGCGGGAGGTCCTTCGATCCCTTCGTCGTTGCCTGTGGGTGGATCCGGCCTCCCGCCGCCCAACTATCCACATCCCGACGACCTTCAGGTATATATTCGTCCGAAACCGCCTTAGCTCTACTTCCCCAACTCGCTACGTCACTGCATGTGCATCATTTTCTACCTCTTAGCCCCTCTCGATCGGATGGTCCAACGTCACCTTTTTTTTCTATTGTTAGAGGTAAAGCTACTTTATGGAGTCGAATCTTGTACTCCGTCCGTCCGGAAATACTTGTCATTGAAATGGATGCATCTAGATGTATTTTAGTTCTAGACACATCCATTTTGATGACAAGTAATTCCGGACAGAGGGAGTACTTGGTTCAAACAAGAAATAAAGTGGGGGTGGGGGAATTTAGTATGTACATCGGACTTGGTACAAACAGGAAGGAAAGGGGGTGAAAGTAGTACAGACTGGTCATCCAACCGGTCTCTTGGTCGAAAAGGGAAATATAGGGGTAACGCTGTACACAGTGGTATGACGAGGACTAGATTTGCTACCCACACATAGGAGTAGGTGGCTAGAGTGAACAAAAATGGGACCAACCCAGATATGTTTCTTGGATGTTTGTTTCTTGGGGCAACAAACGATGAATCACCACTTTATGCCCCTGTTTATGTACATGGTGCTGGACTGCTGGTGCACCCACTATCCCATGCACTTATACCAAATATTTAGGCTCCCTTCAGAATAAAGGGGCAGAAAACATAGGTCTTGATGAAAATAGAGGAATAGGAAAGGAATGTAGGTATAAAACTATGGAACAACAAATTGGAGGAAACTCTCAAGAGAATGTGTTCGGATGGACTATGAAATGTACAGATTTGTTTTTTTAGAGTAGCATGCTTGGCAGTATAAGATGCTATTTGTTTATTCAGCTGCACAGTGACTACTCTTGTCCACACCTCATGTACCACACATAGGTTGATTTTTTATTCCAGCAAACACAGCACAACAACCTGTCTAACGCATGGCAGCGAGCGCCTACCTCGGGCTTCCGCCCAAAAAATGAGCAGCGTGTGGATGTTTCTAATCCTATGGAATCAGTACTACCAGACCAGCTTTCCTATGAAACACTACTCACCTTTCCCGTGTTCTGAACGGTTGGAAGGGAAAGAATACCGTAGGAATTGTGTTCCTACGAAAATCCTGCACCAAACCTGTGAACCGAATGCAACCTTAGCTGTTCTTAATCTAATGTCCCTGGTAAAAATGAAGCCATGCCACTGTTATAAGGCATGAAAAGTTTAGACAAATGTTTTTTCCTGTAATTGTTTGAGACTCTGATTGTTTCCTCTGTGCCTTTTTGTGCAAACAGTATCCAATTCACCTGGTTGCTGTTGTGACCTTTTGGTGCACTGCACAAAACTCTTCTTAAAAGAAGTGACTTTTGTGTTGTTTAACTGGAATGTCAGAATGGAACAGTTGGTTCATTTTGGTGGAACTGCACAAAGGGAGATCTGTGTTCCAATCCTCATCATCCATATTGGCGCCATAACCTTCCTTTAGGTAAGAATGATATTTAATGCATGTGTTCATCTCTATTTTCCGACTGCCACGAGAAAATAATATTGTTTTTTACTAGTACACTTGTACTCCCTCACCGACAAAATCAATTCTGAATTAGAAGGCCAATCATGTACTTGGTTTGACCAACTGGTGAGGAGAAAGAGAAACAGAGCATGAAGAGGAAGAAGAAGAATAATAAATAGTGCCAAGGCGATCTTGCTGAAGCCAGAGTCCTCAGTCGAGGCCATTCAAGGGCTCCGGCAACGACTACCTTACATGTGAGACGATCCTCCAGGGAGACCTTCCACTTCTGCTGTCTCACTTAATTAATTAGGAGTACTTAAGTACCACTAATTTATTACTGCCTAATTTTCATATTGGAGTTAAACACATCTATAGTAGGACCCTATGCTGAATCATGTACATGTGTATGTTTGTCTATGGAGGTGAATCATGTGGTGGAGCAGGGAGGGAATATTATTAGTGTCATGACATAAATAGTGCTATTGTTTTGCATGTCAATTTATTGCCATTGGTTCAATGAGGCAATGTTTTTCGTATTGTCCATCATGAAATTGATGCTACTGTTTGAGTAATATGCTAATGTCTTCCTATCCTTTCTCACTAAGCTAATGAAGGTTTCACCTTGTTCCTACTTGTGAAAATATGGATCATGTTGTGCCAATCATACATTTTAGTGGAAGTACACAAGACAATATAATGAACTATATCCCAGCCAGTGCTTTAACTCTGCTGGAAGTTCTTGATAATCTTTCGATATAATCTCAGCACTGGTAAACAAGAGTGATTTCAACCATACATTTGAAGTGCACAAAAATATATACCATTGTGTGATTCCAGTGAGTGCTTTATCATCTCTTATGGGAGTACATGAACAAGCTTTTTTTCTCAGGTTGGTACGAGCCTAAGGCCTTCATCCATATTAGTTTGCTGTCATCTCTATTTGTATCGTGCTACTGTTATGAGAAACTCCTTTATCTTTGCACGTTAAAGTTTTACAACCTATGATAAATGGCAATGCTTTGAGTGTTGAGTTGAGCTAATTGGCACTGATTAAATAAACTAATACCTCTCTTTAAGCAAGACTAATATGTTGCTAACATTACCCATTAAGATAATGAGGGTGCTTCTATTTGTTAGTGTACGTTTCATCAACTAGTCCCACTATTACAGTAATCTCACTCTCTCAATATATATGCCAATAGGGATGCTCAATTTTGGTGGAACTGCACAAAAACTTTGGGTGCTTCATTGCCTCGACAGCTTCCATCCTTTCCTGTCAGTCGCTAATCTCCGCTTGCTTTCTTCCTTTGCTATCATTCGCTTGGTTTATCTTGGCTTCCAGTCAAAGGAAATAGTAATTGATATGCTACCTCACATAGGTTGGTACTGGTCTTTATCCTGATTATTGTGCATGTCATATGTATTGGTAATTTGATATTGTGCTACTGTTTACCGATTTCATAAAGGAGTAATTTGGAGCCTGAACTCGTAGGCAAATCATTACATCGGGTGATTTCAGTAGAACTACAAAAAATGATCAGATGGACAGGTACTTATGCTGCTGCTATGTACTCCAAAGTTCACTCAGACAAGCATCGATGTTGATAAGAAGTGCCTATATTCATTCGAGTATCAACCGGTGTCAACCAATTGTCAAACTCCAAGTATTAGGAGAGTGAACGCCAAAAATATTGTTTGGTGCATAGCTCAGAAAAACGCAGTCCAGTCTTTGGTCCCAACTTGTGCCTTTTGATTATCGGCACATATGGTAGCAAACTATATGGCATGGAGTCTAAAGATTCCAGACAAGTTGGTTGACGCGTATATTCATCTGTCACTTAATCAGTCTGCACGCCAAGGATGCTCTATTTCAGTTGAACTGCACAAAAAAATTGGGTGGTTTATTTTCTCAATCGCCTCCTTTCTCGTCTGCAATGTAGAATTTTGGCGAGATACAGGACCAAGATGAGCCAGTAAACTAGTTGGATGAAAGTAGTGGCCAAGTTGCTCAAACCTCCCTCGGCACGAGGCCACTATTTGAGGATAGACCTACAAGCAAAGTTCAGATTGTCTGTGCCGCGTCTTATTTACTCAAAAGTTTACTCGTACAAGAACTAATTTTAGCAAGAAGTACCTCCGATTGAACACCACTTACCAGTCTGTAACCTAGGTAATTAAAGTTCATCCATGGATCATATTGGCTGCAATCTCAACCATTTGGATGCCTAAACATACTGAACATGTGTATATATGAATCTTTTTGTGAATTATGTATGAATATTGTCGTGTGATCTATCAATCATTTCGATGCATAGATATGCTGAGCTTGTGTATATATGAATATTTTGAGTTGTTGATAGTGAATGTTGGCTATGAATATGAACGTATCGTGTGAACCTGAGTTTGATATGAATGTTTACCTTTTATGTTGTATTTGTGTGTGAACTTGTTAGTATGCCTACTGTGGGGTATAAAACGCAGGTCTCTTATAAAAGTAATGATGTGTCCAATTTATGTTTTCCCTTCTAACCACATTATATATATTTATATTATTACTATTAACGTATATTTTATAGAGACTTATATATACATTATAAAAACATCCCACGTGTTATTAACTTGTAAAAGTAAATGTTTAACGGAAGTTGGCAAGGAAAATCCTGGTTGTTTTTGACTCACAGGCAAGGAAAATCCTCGTGATTGCATACAAAATCTTGCAAAGATTTTAAGGACCAATTTAATAATAACGCGCTCATTTTTATTTTAGCAATAACTCGCTAATTTTTTAATTATATATATATATATATATAATGTCCCTCTCCGGTTTATTCTTTGATATTAATTGCTCCTTCAAACATAACATTATATATATAACGAGCCCACTTAATACGTGTATTTCAAGGAAGTGCAAATGGGCTGGGATTTCTTAGAAAATATAAATGGGCCTGATTGACGCGAAATTATTTGTTCACCTAGCCCAGCAAATGGACTATACATTCTAGAAAACACGGGTTAAATATATGCCACATTTTTGCAGGCTGACATGTGGGCCAATAGGTCGAAGCCTACGCAGGGTGTTGTAAACTTGGTCAACAAATGATTGTGTCATCCACAGCCATTGGATTTATATCCAACGGCCGACGTGCACCTTCAATCTCTCGTCTTCTTCCTCCAGCATCGCCGGGACCGCCTGGTCCGGCCTCCGGTGGCTAGCGGCTCTGCTTAGCACGCATCGCTGCGAAGCACTACCCCACCGCCGGCCAGGCTATCCCTCCACCCCTCGACACCTCCTGTTATTCTCCACAGACTACAGCCCCACGCTGCAATAGAACCAGTTATAACCCTTCTCCTCCTCTCAAACTGTGACTCCACTGCCGCGTCTTCCCATCTCCGAGTTGTTCCCATCCGAGGCCTCGCCGTCGTCCACTGCCTCGCTACGCTCGGTGCGGCGTGGTCAACAAACAAGAGTCATCGGAAGAGGACTGTACGTGGAGAGCCTGACGGCTGGGACCCATGAGATCCATGGTCGCATGCAAGGAAAGTTCCTCCTCATTAAGCTGAAAAAAATGTTTCCTCCACCTGACAGCTGGGACCCACCGGTTGTATCTCCACACGGAAGGAAGTGCCTCCTTGTTTTGCAAAAAAAAATATTCATCCTGTTGATAGCTGGGACCCGTCAGATTTGGTGGCTGACTTGTGGGCATGCTAAGAGGACGTGTACGCACGGCTTTGTCAACTTAATCAACAAATCATTCTAGCAGCTGGACCGTTGGATGTTAATCCAACAGCCATGCTCCTTCTTCAACCTCTGTTCTTGCTCCTGTCTCCCGTGGGCGGCACCGCGGCTGTGCTACCGCGCACCCGAACCAGTGAAGTTTCCCACTCCTCTCCATCTGCGACTCCACTGCCCCGTCTTCCCCATCTCCGGGTTGTTCTAGTCTGGGTGCGCTCGGCACGGTGTCGTCAACGTGGTCAACAACCGAGAGTCATTGGAAGATGACTGTACGTGAGAGGCTGACAATGGGGACGCACCACGCCCATGGACGCCTGCATGCAACGGAACGTTACGTGGTCAACGTGGTCAAGGAACGACTTCCATCAGAAGTATACTGTACATGGAGAGTCTGACAGCTAGGTCCACGGCCACAGCAAGTAAGTGCCTCCTTATTATGCGGAAAATAATGATTCCTCCAAGTGACAGCAGGGACCCACTGGACGGGCCACTGTATTTTGCGAAAAAGATGTTTGCCCCCTGACTGCTGGGACCCACCTGACGGGCCACCGTATTTCGCCAAAAAACGTTACCCCCACTGTCAGCTTGGACCCACCGGAAGTGCCTCCTTATTAAGCAAAAAAAATGAATATCCCCTACTAGCTGGGACCCACCTTGGTGGGATGCTGACTTGTGGGCCCACTAAGTTGACGGGGACGGAGGGCTTTGTCAACTTAGTCGATATGAATGATTCTAGCTGAAGTGACCGTACGATGTCCATCCAATAGCCATCGTGCTTCTTCAACCTCTGGTCTTCTTGCTCCAGCCGCCCAAAGCAGCGCCGATCGTGCCGCCTGCTCCTGCCTCCCGTGGCCGGCTGTGATGCCGCGGTGGCCTCATCGCCCCTACTACTCCCGCCGCTGGCTAGGCCATCCCTCCACTCACCCACGCTTCCACTGCCGCGTCTTCCCCGGCTCCGCGTTTTCCCCTTCCTAGGCCTCGCTGTCGTCCACCGCCATGGTGCTCTCCGCGTGGCGTGGTCAACATGGTGAAGGAACGACTTCCATCAGAAGAGTACTGTACGTGGAGAGGCTGACAGTTGGGTCCATGGCCACAGCCCAGTTTTTTTTTGATTTGCCAAGTAAGTCACTTTGTCAGGCATGTTAGGCTGCAAATCTTTCAAGACGACGAGAGCTTTCATTTGGCAAATCTTTCAAGAAAATGGCCCATCAGTAATGAGAAATGGGTTGTACATTTTTAAAACACATCAAACCGGCAATTAGTTTCAAATATCTTTTTTTCATTTCGAGATTTTAAATTACAATAATTTTTATGCATGGAGAATTTGTTGGATTTTATATTGATATACATTTATTTTTAAAATCAGTTTGAATGTGAGTCTAAATTTCGGGATTAAAAACTATTCAGACCGCACTGAAATATGCAAAATTTCGTATAATTTTTTAACCATGGCCACAATATGGGCTGTAATGCTAACAAAAAGAATATGGGCTCCAAAAAAACCTTAAGAATTAGCAAATGGGCTATAAATTATTAGAAATAATGGCAGATGGGATGTATGCTATTTTCCACAGATTTGAGGATTTCCTAAAAAAAGGTTGACGCACAAGCAGTGACTGTTGGATGTCCATCCAACGGTCATCGTGCTTCTTCAATCTCTGCTCTTCCTGCTCCAGCCGCTCAAAAAAGCGCCGGCGGGACTGCCTGCTCACTCCTCACCGCCCCACCGTACTCCCATCGCTGGCCTAGCCATCCCTCTACTCACCCACACCCGCTGTTATTCTCCGCCGATGGCAGACGAACCAGTAAACCCTCGTACAGTCGTACTCCCCTCCGCGTGGGAAACAACTGCCGAGTCTTCCCTTCCTAGGCCTCGCCGTCGTCCACCACCCTGGTGCTCTCGACGCGGCCTGGTCAACGTGGTCAATGACCGAGAAGCATCTGAAGTGGACTGTACGTGGAGAGGCCGACAGCTGGGTCCACGGCCGCACGCAAGGAAATGCCTCCTTATTACGCGCAAAATAATGATTCCTCCACCTGACATCAAGGACCCACCGGAAGGGCCTCTGTATTTCGCGAAAAAAACGTTATCACCGCCGATAGCTCGGACCCACCAGCTATATCTTAGCACGCAAGGAAGTGCCTCCTTATTACGCACAAAAAATGAATACTCCCCCTGTTAGCTGGGACCCAGTATAGTGGCAGGCTGACTTGTGGGCTTACTAAGTTGACGAGGATGGAGGGCTTTGTCAACTTAGTCAATATGCACGATTCTAGTTCCAGTGACTGTACGATGTCCATCCAATGGCCGTAGTACTTCTTCAACCTCTGGTCTTCTTGCTCCTGCCGCCCAAACCAGCGCCGGTTGTGCCTCGTGCTCCTGCCTCCCATGGCCGGCTACCATGCGGCGGAGGCCTCACCGCCGCCTACTACTCCCACCGCTGGCCAGGCCATCCCTCTACTCACCCACACCCCCTGTTATTCTGCGGCGACGGCAGCCTCACACCGCAGCGAACCAGTGAACCCTCGTACTCCTCTACACGTGGGCATCCACTGCCGCGTCTTCCCCGGCTCCACGTCGTCCCCTTCCTAGGCATCGCCGTCGTCCACCACCCTGGTGCTCTCGGCGTGGCGTGGTTAACGTGGTCAAGGAACGACTTCCATCGGAAGTGGACTGTATGTGGAGAGGCTGACAGCTGGGTCCACAGCCGCAGCAAGGAAGTGCCTCCTTATTACACGCAAAATAATTATTCCTCCACCTTACAGCGGGGACCCACCGGACGGGCCACCGTATTTCGTGAAAAAAACATTTCCCCCCTGACTGCTGGGACCCACCAGCTACACCTTCGCACACAAGGAAGTGCGTTCGGGCAAAAAAACAAAACAATTGGCCCCCTGACTGCTGGGACCCACTAGCTACACCTTCGCACGCGAGGAAGTGCGTCCGGGCAAAAAAAAGATTCGCCCCCTTGACTGCTGGGACCCACCAGCTACATCTTTGCACGCAAGGAAGTGCCTGACAGTCGGGACCCACCTGGTCGAAGCGTACGTAGCCTTGTCATTCTGGTCGCGAACGTGTACATACATATATACTGGTCGATGTAGAGGCATGCACGTGTCGTAGTAGAGGCGTGCACGTGTCATACTAGAGGCGCGCACGTAGCATGTACACGTACGTACAACGGCCAGTGCGCAAGAAAGAAAATACGTCCACGTATGTGTACATACGGGCGGGGTCTTGAACGCCTACTCGCGCATACATACGGCCAGGGCTCGTGTACAAGGCTGGGTCAGAATGGAGCCAACCGGCAGGGTCGGAACAGAATGTGTGGTCGTGTTCATCGGGAGGGCTTGGACGGAACAGGCGATGGAAACGAGGCATGGCGTACCGCTGAACGGAGGAAACGGCCTTGTGTTCGACCGACCACATACGAAACGGGATCCTGTTCATCGGGAGGGGTCTCGCGTACCGCAAAACGGAGGAAACGGACCTCCTACGGTCGAAACGGGGGACCTGTTGATCAGGAGGGGTGTGGCGTACCGCAAAACGGACAAAACGAACCTCCTACAGTCAAAACGGGGGTCCTGTTGATGGTGAGGGGTGTGGCGTACCACAAAACGGACGAAACGGACTTGTGTTGGAGTGCTACGGTCGAAACGGGGGTCCTGTTCATCGGGAGGGGTGTGGCGTAATGCAAAACGGGACTCCACGGGATACTGTTCATCTCCATCGTCGACCTCCTCCAGCCTCCACGGGCTACTGTTCATCCACCATCGACCTCCTCCAGCCTCCACATGCGGCTGTTCATCCACGGGCTCCTGTTCATCCAGCCTCCACCGCGCGCTACTCCACCGGCTACAGTTCAACCACCCCTCTCCATGGTCTCCTGTTCAACCACCCCTCCATGGGCTACTGTTCATCCACCCCTCCATCGTCTACTGTTCATCCAGCCCTCCACGGGGTCGTCTTGTTCATCCAGCCCTCCACGGGGTCCTGTTCATCTAGCCCAAACCAGCTCGATCGATCGCGGTCCTGTTCATCTAGAGGCAAAGCCACGGGTCCTGTTCATCCACTCCCACCGCTCACTGTTCATCCAGAGAGGCAGCATCGATCGACTTCAGTTAGCAGCAGTAGTGAAGGAATTGCTCGATCGGGTTCAGTTAATAGCCATCGATCAATCGCTTGGGTTCAGTAACGCGTAGCCTGCAGTGCAATCGCTCAGGTTCAGTTAGAGCCCAACGCCTCGCACACACGTGCATACGTGTATGAGAGAAATGCGCATCGCTCGGCCCACGACCACCCACTGTAACCGGGAACTCCCCGGAATTTTCCTCGCCCTTGCTTCTACCACGGTTTTTTCCGTCATGGATGGCCCAAAGAATGTCATGCAACTGCGTCTCCGGCCCGCCCAAGACGAAAAGCCCATTTTCTGTCATGATTTTTTGTCATAGAAGTAGGATCCCACCACATCTATGATGATACCGGGTTTTGTCACAATTATCGTCATAGAAGCGTCATATGTATGACAGAAAAACAATTCATTCGGCCCAAAATGTCACGGATGTGTCTTTTTTTGTAGTGATATCTGAATTTCTTGCCTCCTGTTGTACCGCTAGCCGCCGTACTTGCAGCGCCTCTCTTCCGCTATTGCTGAGGCGGCGGAGATTGCTGACACGGTGTCGGACTTCGAGGAGGGGCAGTCGACTGACATGGTGCCGGACATGGAGGAGGAGTCGGCTGACGCGGTGCCGGACATGGAGGAGGAGGAGTCGGCTCACGTGGTGATGGACTTGGAGGAGCAGGAGTCGACTAATGCGGCGCCGGACTTGGAGGAGAAGGAGTCCACTGATCCGGCGGACTTGTTGGAGCAGGAGCCGATGGCCTAGAAAAGACGATGCAATCCTTTTTCCATAGAATGATAGGATGTGTCAATCTCTCCCAGTGTGCGCTCCTCGTCACCTGCAGGAATGTCAATCTCTAGCTTGTAATATCCTGTCATCACTTCATCAACCCCGACAACAGCATAGCCTGCTGGAATCGAATTACAATGGAAGGTTGCTTCAGGGGGATTTGTTAAAGCATAACCGTCCGCCACCTTCATGGATACGTTCTTCACTTTCATGTGTAGCTCACAAGTAGTCCAATGTTTGATATCATCCACGGGGTATCTAGCCAGCAGTGCATCATCGGCTTGGGTGGAACCCAGACGCTGCTTCTCAACATAAATGGGAAGGTGCTATCCAATGCTGGATCTGCTTGCTGCTGCCGCTGAGATGCCCTTTCTTTGCTAAGTGAGTTGATCTGCTCTTGTTGCCGCCTGAAAGTGTGATCCAACTCCGCGTGATTTGATTCAACCAGTTGAAGGCGGTCTGCTTCCTCCTTCCTCTCCTCCTCCTCTAGCTTCCTTTTCTCCTCCTCCTGGCTCCTGCTGCCTCTTTCTTGCATGGCTTCTATAAGTGTTGTTGCAATCCATAAACCCCTCAAACCATGGAACAACGCCTTTGCCTTGTGTTCTTCCCATGGTGTTCAGGATTCTTCAGGGTGCGCATAAGCTCGTCGTTCTCTTTGTTGGGCATGAACACCCCCGTTTGAGCCTCTTCAATTGCAACAAGTAAACCATCGGAGGCTTCTTTAAGACTTGCCCGCTCCAAAACTAGCCCTGTGTTTGCGTCCAACTCCCCCCCCATGTGCATAAAACCAAGTCATGCACCTGGCGGGGTAGCTCAATGTAACTGGGGTGACCCCTACAGCAATCATCTCTTGCTCAGCGAGATCCCACTTAGGCCGGCCACCTGGTAGCCATATGGCCCCAGATTATTGTGCCACTTCTTTTTCGCATCATTAATCTTGTTTATTTTGGACCGTTCCTGAGCTATTTCCAATTCCTTGAACTTTAGGAAAGCGTCACTACTAGGGAAAAGCCTAGTAGTAGCGTGAGTTAAACAGCTAGTAGTAGCACGGGAGCCCGCGCTACTACTATGGTGCTACAGCCAAAATGTAGTAGAAGCGCGGGTGCACCCGCGCTACTACTACATCTCTTAGTAGTAGCGTGGGTGCTACTCACGCTACTACTATTAATTTCAAAAAAAAATCCTCAATCCCGTGCATGCTGTCAATGGCAGCAATGGTTCGATCCAGCGCCAGCAGGGGTCGCCAGAGCTGCAGAAAGGCAGCAGTTGACCAGATCCAGCGACGGCTACTGTAGAGGCCTGGATCCATGGCCGAGCAAGGCGGTGGCGTGGGGCTCCTCTTGGTAGCCAAGGCAGCAAGCTCCTGGTCGTCCATGGTGACGACCTGCACGGGCAAGGACATGGGAGGGTGAGTCAAACCAGATGGAGACAGAGAGAAAAAGAAAAATGAGGAAGAGATGAAGGAGATGGAGGTAGCAGCGGGGTTGGTCGCCTGTGGTGAGGTGCTCTGTCGTGGTGGCATAGAGGCGAGGGGGAAGACGGGTGAGCTCGTGGACGCCACCGACGTGAGGAGGTGAACTCGTTTGGCGCCATGGAGGTGGAGGTGTGCTTGGGCAGGAGCACCATGGGGAGCCTATGGAGAGAGGGGGAGAGTGAGGGAGAGAGGAGGGATTCAGCCAAGGATATGAGGACTTCACCTACCTTGTACTTAGTAGTAGTGATAACCCACAAGTGTAGGGGATCTATCGTAGTCCTTTTGATAAGTAAGGGTGTCGAACCCAACAAGGAGCAGAAGGAAATGACAAGCGGTTTTCAGTAAGGTATTCTTTGCAAGCACTAAAATTATCGGTAACAGATAGTTTTGTGATAAGGTAATTTGTAACGGGTAACAAGTAACAAAAGTAAATAAGGTGCAGCGGGGTGGCCCAATCCTTTTTGTAGCAAAGGACAAGCTTGGACAAATTCTTATATGGAGAAAAGCGCTCCAGAGGACACATGGGAATTATCATCAAGCTAGTTTTCATCACTCTCATATGATTCACGTTAGTTACTTTGATAATTTGATATGTGGGTGGACCGGTGCTTCGGTACTGCCCTTTCTTGGACAAGCATCCCACTTATGATTAACCCCTATTGCAAGCATCCACAACTACAAAATAAGTATTAAGGTAAACTTAACCATAGCATGAAACATGTGGATCCAAATCAGCCCCTTACGAAGCAACACATAAACTAGGGTTTAAGCTTCTGTCACTCTAGCAACCCATCATCTACTTATTACTTCCCAATGCCTTCCTCTAGGCCCAAATAATGGTGAAGAGTCATGTAGTCGACGTTCACATAACACCACTACAGGAGAGACAACATACATCTCATCAAATATCGAACGAATACCAAATTCACATGACTACTTATAGCAAGACTTCACCCATGTCCTCAGGAACAAACATAACTACTCACAAAGCATATTCATGTTCATAATCAGAGGGGTATTAATATGCATTAAGGATCTGAACATATGATCTTCCACCGAATAAACCAACTAGCATCAACTACAAAGACTAATCAACACTACTAGCAACTCACAGTTACCAATCTGAGGTTTTGGGACAAAGATTGGATACAAGAGATGAACTAGGGTTTGAGAGGAGATGGTGCTGGTGAAGATGTTGATGGAGATTGATCCCCTCCCGATGAGAGGATCGATGGTGATTACGATGGTGATGATATCCCCCTCCCGGAGGGATGTTTCCCCGGCAGAATAGCTCCGCCGGAGCCCTAGATTGGTTCCGCCTCGTGGTGGCGGTGTTTCGTCCCGAAAGCTTGCTTATGATTTTTTTTCCAGGATGAAAGACTTCATATAGCATAAGATGGTCACCGGAAGGCTGCTAGGGGGCCCACGAGGCAGGGGGCGCGCCCAGGGGGTAGGGCGCGGCCCCCACCCTCGTGGACGGTGGGTGTCCCCCTCTGGTATTTCTTCCGCTTAGTATTTTTTATTAATTACAACAATGACTTTCGTGGAGTTTCAGGACTTTTGGAGTTGTGCAGAATAGGTCTCTAATATTTGCTCCTTTTCCAGCCCAGAATCCCAGCTGCCGGCATTCTCCCTCTTCATGTAAACCTTGTAAAATAAGAGAGAATAGGCATAAGTATTGTGACATAACGTGTAATAACAGTCCATAATGCAATAAATATCGATATAAAAGCATGATGAAAATGGACGTATCAACTCCCCCAAGCTTAGACCTCGCTTGTCCTCAAGCGGAAGCGGAAATCAGAAAATATGTCCACATGTTTAGAGATAGAGGTGTCAATAAAATAAAATACGGACAGGAGGGCATCATGATCATTCTTATAACAGCAACATACATAAGTTTTGTCATATGATTTCTTATGCTAAAGTAACAATCTATTGACAATGTCAAGTATGAATCGGAAATTTCATTGAGAACCAACAAACTATTATCTCGGTCATTGAAGCAATTGCAATTTATCATAACATTGGAAAGAGTCAACATAAGAGCTTTTCAGCAAGTCCACATACTCAACTATCATTTAGTCTTTCACAATTGCTTACACTCACGCAATACTTATGGGTATGGAGTTTAAATCGCACACAGAGAAAGATAGGGGCTTATAGTGTTGCCTCCAAACCATTTACCTCAAGGGTAATGTCAATAATAATAGTTCATGCTAACTTACATCCAATTGGATATATATATCAAGATCTTTCGAACACGAGGTGCTTGCCAAAGGATAAAATAAAAAGGAAAGGTGAAGATCACCATGACTCTTGCATATGCATAAGACAAGAATAAAAGATAGGCCTTTTGCAGAGGGAAGCAGAGGTTGTCATGTGCTTTTATGGTTGGACGCACGAAATCTTAATGCAAAAGAACGTCACTTTATATTGCCACTTGTGATATGGACCTTTATTATGCAGTTCGTCGCTTTTATTGCTTCCATACCACAAGATCGTATAAAGCTTATTTTCTCCAGACTAATAAGTCATACATATTTAGAAAGCAATTTTTATTGCATGCAACATGACAACTTACTTGAAGGATCTTACTCAATCCATAGGTAGATATGGTAGACTCTCATGGCAAAACTGGGTTTAAGGATATTTGAAAGCACAAGTAGTATCTCTACTTGGTGCAAGGAATTTGGCTAGCATGAGAGGGAAAGGCAAGCTCAACCTGTTTTCTTCTTTGTCCAACCTCAACTCTTTAGCATGTCATATTACGGATATAAGAAAACATAACCCGTTATGTTGTCTTCCTTGTCCAACGTCAACTCTTTAGCATGTCATATTTTAATGAGTGCTCACAATCATAAAAGATGTCCAAGATAGTATATTTATATATGAGAACCGCTATTTCTTTATTACTTCCTATTAATTGCAACGATGACCAAAACTATGTTTGCCAACTCTCAAAAACTTTTATTCATCATACTCTTTATATGTGAAGTCATTACTCTCCATAAGATCAATACGGTCTCTTTATTTCTTTTTATAATTCTTTTATTTTTATTCCCTCAAGATCATAGAAAGATAGCAAAGCCCTTGACTCAACACTAGTCTTTATTATATATAGCTCACGAACTCGATTACATAGAGGGATCATAAAGCAAAACTCAAAACTAAATCATACCAAAACTTTATTCTACTAGATCAAGATATTACTAAAAGGATCAAACTAAGTAAAACGGTAAAGATAGGAGTGTGATGATGATACGATACCGGGGCACCTCCCCCAAGCTTGGCAGTTGCCAGGTGGAGTGCCCATACCCATGTTTTTATGTCTCCTTCTTCGGAGGTGATGAAGGTGGTGTTTATGGTGGATAGTCGCACATCGAGCGTAGGAGTTCCTCCAGTTTGCGGATAATGCCCTTGAGTGCGGTAATATGATCCTTCAACAAAATATTTTCACGTGTGAGATACTTGTTTTGTATGCGAGCTAATTCAATCATCTTGAAAGGTTCAATCTCAGTTGGGGTAAGAAGATTTTGATGAGGTTGAAGGATGTTTTCCTCTTCTACTGTCGGAGCTTGATCCTCCATGACCTTCTCGATCCCATCATCCTTGTTGATCTCCCCGAGTTGTTCTCTCTTCAGCTCTATCTTCATTAGCCAAGCATCTTTGCCTTCATTGTTGGAGGAGGGAGATGACATGATGCCTGGCCTTGACAAATCTAATAGAAAACAACTCGAAACAAAGACAGATGATATTTGCGTGATACGGTGATCAAAATCTTCGGGAGATTATATAATGAATTTTTACTAACCGAAAGAAGTATCGTGCAAGAAAACGGAGTCCGGGGAGCACACGAGGTGCCCACGAGGCAGGGGGCGCGCCCTCCACCCTCATGGATGCCTCGTGCAACAAAGGATATTCTCCTATTTTTTTAAATATTCCAAAATAGAGAAAAAATGCCATTCGAACTGTTTTGGAGTCGGCTTACTTACTGCACCACATAACTATTCCTTTTCGGAGTCTGAAACGTTCTATAAAGTGTTCCTTATGTATTCCTCTGGGGTTACGGTTTCAATAACATATAGTTTCAACATTTATGGGATTACCTGAGATATAATGTTTGATACTTTAACCATTCACCACCTTCTGATTTGTGCCTTCGAAGTTATTGATTTTTACGGCACCGGAACGGCAGACCTCCTCGATAACGTAAGGACCTTCCCATTTAGAGAGGAGTTCTCCTGCAAAAATCTTACAGGAGAGTTGAAGAGCAACACATAATCACCTACATTAAACTCATGCTTTTGTTTCCTTTTGTCATGCCATCTTTTCTCTTTTTCTTTAAACAGTTTGGCATTCTCATAGGCTTGGGTTCTCCATTCATCAAGTGAGCTAATGTCAAATAACCTTTTCTCACTGGCAAGTTTGAAATCATAATTGAGCTCTTTAATGGCCCAATATGCCTTATGTTCTAGCTTGAGAGGTAAGTGACATGCTTTTCCATAGACCATTTTATATGGAGACATACCCATAGGGTTTTTATGTGCAGTTCTATAAGCCCATAATGCAACATCAAGTTTCTTGGACCAATTCTTTCTAGATCTATTAACAGTCTTTTGCAAAATTAACTTGAGCTCTCTCTTGCTCAGTTGTACTTGGCCACTAGACTGTGGGTGATATGGAGATGCAATTCTATGATTAACATCATACTTAGCAAGCATTTTACAGAAAGCACCATGAATAAAATGTGAACCACCATCAGTCATTAAGTATCCAGGGACTCCAAACCTCGGAAAAATAACTTCTTTAAGCATCTTAATGGAGGTGTTATGATCAGCACTACTAGTTGGAATAGCTTCTACCCACTTAGTAACGTAATCAACAGCAACTAGAATATGTGTATAATCGTTATAGGAAGCAAACAGTCCCATATAATCAAATCCCCAAACATCAAATGGTTCAATAACAAGAGAATAATTCATAGGCATTTCTTGATGTCTACTAATATTACCAATTCTTTGACATTCATCACAAGACAAGACAAACTTACGGGCATCCTTGAAGAGAGTAGGCCAATAAAAACCAGATTGCAATACCTTATGTGCAGTTCTATCTCCAGTGTGGTGTCCTCCATAAGCCTTGGAGTGACACTTGTGTAGGATCTGTTCCTGTTCATGCTCAGGTACACAACGTCTAATAACACCATGTACTCCTTCTTTATAAAGGTGTGGGTCATCCTAGAAGTAATGTCTTAAATCATAGAAAAACTTTTTCTTTTGCTGGTATGTGAAACTAGGTGGTATAAATTTAGCAACAATGTAATTATCATAATTAAATTCTTGTAGCAAGAGAACCCATCTAATAATGAGTCTAGGTTTAGCATCTTTCTTTTCCATAAGATATTTAATAACAGCATGATCAGTGTGAACAATTACTTTAGAATCAACAATATAAGGTCTGAACTTATCACAAGCAAATACAACTGCTAAAAATTATTTCTCAGTAGTAGCATACAGGCTAACAAACGGACGTTCGTTGTCTGCGACTAAACAATGAAACTTGTTCGTTAAAACGAACGAATGAACGGCGCTCGCTAAATAAATAAACCAAAAGAAACTAAACTGATCTATTCTATTAAACTAGGGTTTATACAAAAACCGGTCGGTTTTTACCAAAACCGAGAAAAAAATCGGTGGCTCCGGATCGGATCAGATCGGCGGCTCCGGCGAGGCAAGGCGAGGTGGGGCGCTGCAGGGTGGCGGCGTCGGCGGGGCGGTGCGGCGGCGGCTTGGAAGTGCAGCGACAGCTACGGGCTGCGGATGTTGTGGCTTGGGTGGCGATGTGGGGCGGCGGCGGCGGGTATTTAAGTTGGGGAGGCGGCGGGGTCGACTTGGGGAAGGGGGCACCAAGGCGGTGGCGGTCTCCCAGACTCCAGACGGAGTCCGGCTCAGCCACGGCGGGGCGCGAGCGAGGCGGCTGGGCCTTCGGCCCGGTCGGTCCGAACGAATTTGTTTTTTTTACTGATTTCGCCGAAACTAAAAAAAACTAGGAAATAAAATAAAATTCTAAAAATGCCAAAATAAATTTTCATCGTCTAAATAAGATATTTAGAACGAGATGAACATTTTCTTGGCCCTAAAATACAATTTTGATAAACGTGCAACTTTTCTAATTCAAATAAAATTGCAATAAGAACCAAATAAAATAAATAAATCGATTTTAATTTTTTTTTCTCTAATATTTCTTTTATTTTGGAGAACTCATTTTATCCCCTCTCACATATTTTTATTTCAGAAATATTAGGAAGAAAAAAAATCAAAACCAATTGATCCTCTTTTCAAAATTTGAGAAAACTCAAATATGAAAATAACAAAATCCCCAACTCTCTCCATGGGTCCTTGAGTTGCTTAGAATTTCTAGGTTCAAGCCAAAATGCAAATAAAATATGATATGCAATGATGATCTAATATATAACATTCCAAATTGAAAATTTGGGATGTTACAATAAAGGGGTTGTCAATCCCTTCATGGTAACTTGCAGAAGTGAGATCTGATAGAGATAATATGATAAGATAAATATTTTTTGTATTTTTATGATATAGATTGGAAAGTAAAGATTGCAACATAAACATAGATGGAAAACTTATATGATAAAAGATAGACCCAGGCGCCATAGGTTTCACTAGTGGCTTCTCTCAAGATAGCATAAGTATTACGGTGGGTGAACAAATTACTGTTGAGCAATTGATAGAAAAGTGCATAGTTATGAGAATATCTAGGCATGATCATGTATATAGGCATCACATCCGAAACAAGTAGACCGAAACAGTTCTGCATCTACTACTATTACTCCACATATCGACCGACTCCTGCCTGCATCTAGAGTATTAACTTCATAAGAACAGAGTAATGCATTAAGAAAGATGACATGATGTAGAGGGATAAACTCAAGCAATATGATATAAACCTCATCTTTTTATCCTCGATGGCAACAATACAATACGTGCGTTGCTGCCCCTGCTGTCCATTGGAAATATGCCCTAGAGGCAATAAAAAAATGGTTATTATTATATTTCCTTGTTCATGATAATTGTCTATTGTTCATGCTATAATTGTATTAACTGGAAACCGTAATACATGTGTGAATACATAGATCACAACATGTCCCTAGTGATCCTCTAGTTGACTAGCTCATTGATCAATAGATGGTTATGGTTTCCTGACCATGGACATTAGATGTCATTGATAACGGGATCACATCATTAGGAGAATGATGTGATGGACAAGACCCAATCCTAAGCATAGCACAAGGTCATGTAGTTCGTTTGCTAAAAGCTTTTCTAATGTCAAGTATCATTTCCTTAGACCATGATATTGTTCAACTCCCGGATACCGTAGGAATGCTTTGGGTGTACCAAACGTCACAACGTAACTGGGTGGCTATAAAGGTGCACTACATGTATCTCTGAAAGTGTTTGTTGGGTTGGCACGAATCGAGACTGGGATTTGTCACTCCGTGTGACGGAAAGGTATCTCTAGGCGCACTCGGTGATGCATCATCATAATGAGCTAAATGTGACTAAGTAGTTAGCCACGGGATCATGCATTATGGAACGAGTAAAGTGACTTGCCGGTAACAAGATTGAATGAGGTATCGGGATACCGACGATCGAATATCGGGCAAGTAACGTATCGATTGACAAAGGGAATTGTATACGGGATTGCTTGAATCCCCGACATCATGGTTCATCTGAAGAGATCATTGTGGAACATGTGGGAGCCAACAGGGGTATCTAGATCCCGCTGTTGGTTCTTGATCGGAGAGATGTCTCGGTCATATCTACATGCCTCCCTAACCCGTAGGGTCTACACACTTAATGTTCGATGACGCTAGGGTTATAGGGAAGGTTTGTATGTGGTTACCGAATGTTGTTCGGTGTCCCGGATAAGATCCCAGATGTCACCAGGAGTTACGGAATAGTTCGGAGGTAAAGAATAATATATAGGAAGTGAGGTTTTGTCCATCGGAAGTATTTCAGGCGTCACTGGTAATGTACCGGGACCACCTAAAGGGTTTCGGGGGTCCACCGGGAGGGGCCACCAGCCCCGGAGGCTTGCATGGGCCAAGAGTGGGAAGGGACGAGCCCCTGAGTGGGCTGGTGCGCCTCCCACCAAGGCCCATGGCGCAGCTAGGAGGAGAGAGGGGAAACCCTAGGCGCAGATGGGCCTAAAGGCCCACCCTAGGGCGCCCCCCCTCTCCCCCTCCTGGCCGCCACCTCCAGTCCCATCTAGGGCTGCCGCACCCCCTAGGGTGGGAACCCTAGAAGGGGCGCAGCCACCTCCCCTCCTCCTATATATAGTGGGGTTTTTGGGGCTGCCAAAGACATGAGTCTCTCTCTCTCTCTCTCTCTCTCTCTCTCTCTCTCGGTGCAGCCCTACCTCTCCACATCCTCGTCCTTCGTAGTGCTTGGCGAAGCCCTGCTGGAAACCACGCTGCTCCACCACCACCACGCCGTCATGCTGCTACTGGAGTTGTCTTCCCTAACCTCTCCCTCCTCCTTGCTGGATCAAGGCACGTGAGACGTCATTGGGTTGCACGTGTGTTGAATGCTGAGGCACTGTTGTTCGGCGCTTACATCAGAATCGACTGCGGTCTGAATCGCTGCGTGTACGACTCCTCCAACCGCGTTCTTGTAATGCTTCCGTATTGCAATCTCCAATGGTATGAAGATACATTCCCCTCCCTTTCGTTGCTAGTCTCTCCATAGATTGATCTTGGTGGCACGCAAGAAAATTTTAAATTATTACTACGTTCCCCAATAGTGGCATCATGAGCCAGGTCTATTGCGTAGATTCTATGCACGAGTAGAACACAAGTAGTTGTGGCCGTTAGTTTGTTCAATTTGCTTACCGTTACTAGTCCTGTCTTGTTTCGGCGGTATTGTGGGATGAAGCGGCCCGGACCGACCTTACACGTACGCTTACGTGAGACAGGTTCCACCGACTGATATGCACTTGTTGCATAAACACTACAGGAAACAGAAGATTTTCCATCTGTACTACTCTTTGCCGTCAGCATTTCGTCGGGGCAGACGGCAAAGACAAACTTTGCCGACAGCTGCAGACGGCAAAGAATGGCTGACGGCAAAGATACTTTGCCGTATGTGATTTTTCTTACAAACGCCAAAGAGGTCACTTTGCCGTCTGTAAAAGAAAACACAGACGACAAAGTATCTTTGCCGTATGTGATTTTTCTTACAGACGGCAAAGTGAGCTCTTTGTCATCTGTAAAACAAAAACACAGACGGCTAAGAGAAAACACAGCCCATGGTTACTGTATAGACTTTTTAATTTTTTTGAAAATGTAAACAAGGTCTAAATGATATGAAATTTGGCGTGGTGCAACTTTATAACTCCTAGAAGGTGTGGAACAAACCTGGGAAATTTTACTATATTTTAACATGTTTATTTGCTTAACAGTAATAGGCTAAACAAACACAAATGTTTTGCTGTGTTCCTATTGGCTGGAACCAACACCCCCTAGATCGATGATGTGGTGGGGCAGCAGCCCCCACCACGCATCGCATGCACCAGCTAGTCCCAACCAACCCCACGACCCACGTGCACGTACAGCCCAACCCACTCCTTGATCTCTTTTTCTTCTCCACAGAAGCATTGCAACGCCCATCGTCGCTGCCTCGCCGGACTCCCACGCCACTGCCTCGCCGGACTCCCACAGTGTCGCCCCTCGTCGGATCCCTGTTGACGCCCCTTGTCGAAGATCGCCATCCATCTGCCCTCTTCCCTCTCTTTCTACCATCTCCTCTGTCTCCCTCTCTCCCTTCAGCGCCGCGGGAGTAGCAGCGGACCGCCGGAGAAGCAGCACCCCTAGAGCAGTGGCGGCCGGCGACGACGATGGCTTCATGTGCGGGTCCGGAGGCGACGCCGACGAGCTCTTGATGTTTTCAACCTCCTCTCCACCCCTCTCCAGACTATGCCGCGGCCGTCACTCGTCGGACCCTACCGTGGACGCCCCTCGTCGATACGCGCCGTGGCCGCCCCTCTCCGGACCCCGTCACGCCTGAGCCTCCCTAGCCTCCTCCTCTCTGCCCCGAGTGCTAGAGCTCCTCCGGCAGAGGCAGCGGTTGCCGGAGTTGGCAACTCCGGCGACCACCGAAGCAGCAGCTGCCCTCCTCTCTGCTTCCCTTCTTCTCGAGCTCACCGGAGCAACAGCCGACCTCCGAACACTTTGACTGGCGTCATTTTTCTTAAAAAAATAAAAAATTATCTTTACCATCTTTGGGTTAGTCCGGATGACGGCAAAACAAACATTTTCACTGACGGCAAACACCGCATTCTTTGCCGTATGGTATTTTCACGGCAGCCGGCAAATTTGTAGTTGGCTGACGGCAAAGATTTTGACGTCTTCCTGATGAAAAGCTGACGACAAAGTATTCTTTGCCGACTTATCTTTGCCGTCGGAGTTTGCCGTCTGCTTCCTGACGGCAAAATCTTTGCCATCTGGATTTAGGTCTTTGCCGTCTGTTATCCACAGACGGCAAATTACATGTTTCCTGTAGTGAAAGGTGGCTAACACTGGTGGAAAAAGGGCCTTTGGTCGCGGTTCGCAACTGCCATTAGTCGCGGTTGCGCAACCGCGACCGAACGGGCGCGACTAAAGGCCCCCCCCCTTTAGTCGCGGTTGCTTAAGAACCGCGACTAAAGGCCCGTCCACGTGGGCGCCAAGTGGCCGTCGGGGCGGAGGACCTTTAGTCGCGGTTCTTCTGGCCAACCGCGACTAAAGGCCGCCGCAGGTTTAGGGTTTTAGCCCCCCCCCTTAAACCTGTTTTCTGTTTAATTTGTATTGTTTTATTTATTTTGTGCTTTATTTTAATTTTGAAGGAGTTTCATATATTCTACGGTACTACATACATGCATATGAATGTACAATTTCAAATAAATTTGAAATTAGAACCAAAAAGAATTCAAGAGGAATATACAATATATATTCAATATCATCGGATGACCATATACAATTTTGAACAAGTTTCCATACATGATTTAATGCATATAAAGTTCTACGTCCTCGTAATAGTGTTCTCCTTTAGGATGGAGGACTTCCCTGCTGAACCATCCAGCTAGTTCCTCTTGAAGTGGTCGGAAGCGAGCTTCTGGACTAAGCATCCACCGGAGGTTATTCCTCTGAGCATTGGTATCACTCGGAACCCGCTCAGAGGTGTATCTCCGGATCATCTCACAGACATAGTATCCACATAGATTGGTCTCCGGTGGCTGAATATCCCCAGCATTCTTAGCCTTTGGCCTTTTGAATTCTAGCTCTTTTTTGAATTCACCGACCTTTGTATCTATGAACCGTCTCCAAACCCTACGAGGCAAAGAAAATTAAATGAACAAGAGAGTTATTAGTTACTTGATATTAGGAAATGAACGAAATAGGCCGATCGATATAGAGCGCAAATGAATGAAAATAATTACTTCTGCAGCATTCTTCTCATGTCGCCCCAAAGCTTTGGATCCATATTCACAGAGTCGTGGACGAGACATTCTGAGGTGTTAACTTTAATTACTAGCAGAATCCAGTGGAACCTGCGGACACGATACATGCACAGTACGTCATGCATAACTCATCGATTAGCCGGCCACATACCATGCATGGAGTAAACAAAAGAGAATGTGCTCAAGACAGAAACACTCACCCAAAATGGTAAGGAAATAGAATATCACTTTTGAGTTCCTGCTTTGTAAGAAACTGCCACAGGTCTGCCTCCATGTCGGCGGGGTGATGCTCCAACACATATCCATTAACGATGTGTGGGTCAATGAACCCAACATCATGGATGTTCCTTACTCTGCATTCCTTAATCTTCATTCTGCATGTATAATAGCGGACACAACAATATAGTTAGGACATATATATAGTGCAGGAAATATGAACGAGATGGGGTAGAAATAAATCACTTACAGAACGTAGCAACTAATGATAGATTTGTCGAGCTCGCGCAGATTGAAAAGCTGGAACAATTCACTCAGTTCAATTTGTACATAGTAATGCTTGAAGTGATGCTCATGTCTAACTTCCGCATAAATATATTCTTTGGCGTTTTTATTTTTTATGTAACCCTTGTACCATTTCAGCAGACCTTTCATTTGTGGAGGTAGATCCTTTTCCTGCGCAGGCTCGACGAGAGGCCCATTCTTGACATATGTAATTACTACCTCCTTCACTGGCGCCTCATCAAGGCCTAACAGTTCACGAAGAGTAATACCTAAGTTGGCCGCTTGTTCTCTGGCACTCGTTACAGTCAATCCCTGTGCTGCCGCAGCTTGTATGATCTCGGGGGCATCCGGACAGAAGGCTTCCACTATAAGCGGGGCAATCGATTGTTTACTTTGTTCCCCGAGCTGGGCAACTTGTTTCCCGCTTTTTTTACTTTCGGCCTTCTCCCGCTCTTTGTTCTCCTTGAACATGAGTGCCTGCCTGCGAAGTTCATGTGCATAGTCGTTAGGCAGATTCTTCGCGGCTTGGGACGGTGTGCTCAAAAATGACTTAGCCCACTTCTTTTGCTCATCAGAAAATACTGGCTTGGGCTCAGGCTCTGTTTTCTTCTTGCAGTCCGCCTTCCATTTCTCCAAATCAGCAGCCGCGGCCGCGTCGACTTCCTCGGCACTACGTTCCCAAGACCTTGTGGGGAGAGGCTTCAGTGATGGCTCCGGTACCTTTGTGGTCTTAGGTACATAAGGGTCCGGGTTAATAATCCAGGACTGCTTCTGCTTCTTTGCCGGAGGTGGATTGGGGGGCAGCGTCTGATCACCCGCCGGACGAGGACTGGGGGGCGGCGGCTGATCACCCGCCGGACGTTGTGGACTGGGGGGCGGCGTCGGCTGACGTGACGGAGGTGTAGGTGAACCGCCACCACCACCACCACCACCACCACCGCCACCGCCACCACCACCACCGTAGGGGGGTGGACTTGTTGTCCTTGGCACCTCGCCTGGAAACTTGATAAACTTCTTTTGCCATAGAATGAAATGGCGCTTGACATCTCCAAGTCTTTTCTCCCCTTTAGGTGTAGCAATGTCAATCTCCAGGTCCTCAAACCCTTGGACTATGTCCTCCACCGTGACACGAGCATAACCATCTTGAATGGGGTTGTTGTGGTGGAGTGCTCCAGGTAAACATCGTAAAGCACTGCCGATGGCTACCTTCATGGACATGTTCCCGATAGGATAATACAGATGACATTCTTTCATCTCCTTTATATCGTCCACGGGGTAGCGAGGAGGCTCCGGTGCAGTAATTTCGACCACCAGAGGCTCCGGTGCAGTAATTTCGACCACCAGAGGCTCCGGTGCAGTAATTTCGATCGTCGGTGCATCTGCACCAGCCGGTGGGGCCTCCGTGGAAGCCACGCTGCTTCTCCGCTGCTGGCTTCCGAGATCCGCTGGATGATCTTCATGCTGCACCCGAGCTGCATCTCTTTCGTCTACTAGTACACTCATGGTTTTCTTCATCACATCCATTTCCGATGCCAACCGCGCCACAACATCTGCTTCCCGATCCATCTTTCTCTTACGGCTTCTGTAACCGTACGGGTCATCGTTCTGGGGGAACCCTATTTTCCACGGAATGTGCCCCATGCCTCGTACACGTCCTCCGTGTTCAGGATTCCCGAGGGCTTTTGTCAGCGCGTCGTTCTCTCTGTTGAACTTGATCTTCCCCTGTTGAGCATCCCTCATTGCGTTAATAAGGGCTTGGGTGGGTTTAATTAATTTGCCCCGGTAAACACACTCCCCTGTCTCCGGGTTCAGCGTTCCCCCATGCCCGTACCACCAGCTTTTGGCCCTTGGGTCCCATCCCTCCGTACCTGGACGGATTCCTCGCGCCCTCAGCTCGTTCTCCATCTTCTCCAACCTAGGCACCCAAATG